>NW_027498440.1:0-102183 GCF_021521415.1 Bidens hawaiensis | reverse complement strand
TTAACATCCAAATTCTTCGAGCTGATAACGGTGGAGAATTTATAAATGATTCAATGAAAGATTTTTGTAAAAAAAAGGGGAATAATTCACCAAACGTCTTGCTCTCACAACCCCGAACAAAACGGTACAGTTGAACGAAAAAATTGCATACTGTTAGAAATAACTCGAGCCCTCCTAATTGAATCCCAAGTTCCTAAGTCCTTCTGGCCTGAAGCTCTCGCTACTGCCACATATCTTATCAATCGACTACCAACAAAAGTTCTTGACCTGAAAACACCTCTTCAAGCCCTTTCTGATATTACCAAACTACCACCAACTCTCACATTACAACCACGAGTATTTGGATGCTCTGTCTTTGTCCACATACCAAAAATCAATCGAAACAAACTTGACCCGTGTGCTGAAAAATGTGTATTTGTAGGCTATGGTGTCAACCAAAAAGGATACCGATGCTATAGTCCAACAAAGTGTTACATGTACACCACCATGAACTGTGACTTCCTTGAAACCGAATTCTTTTATACCTCCCAACTAAGTGGTGAGGGGGGGAAACAACATGATACACTGAGTTGGCTAAAATGGGTCTCATCGTCAGAAGAAGTCAATCACAATATCCAAGATGAATCACTAACTTCACACCAATCTAGTGGACCAACAATTAGTGTTACAATCCCAAAACTTACTGATCCAGCGTCTAAGGCAAGTAATTCTCAATCATCTGAAAATACAATAGAAGAAGGATCTCATGGTACTTATGAAAATATTGACATAACTAACAACCATGAGATAGAAGTAGAACAAACATTGCAGGTGGAACAAGAAGAACAAACAATACATACAGAACAAGAAAAACCTATACAAGAAGGAACCACTGGGAAATATGTTCTTCCACCAAGAGTTAATCGGGGAATTCCAGCAAAACGGTACTCTCCCGAGAAACAATCCAAATCTTCTCGGTATCCCATGGCAAACATAGTTGAAGGGAATCTATCTAAAGAAGCCAAAGCCTTTACCTCTTCCATTTATGCTGAAAAATTCCAACCTCTGTGGAACAAGCTCTGGAATCAAATAATTGGAAAGATGCAATGGATACAGAAATGAAGGCCTTGATGAAAAACAACACATGGGAGAAATGTGAGCTTCCTCAAGGGAAGAAATCAGTGGGATATCGTTGGGTGTTTACAATCAAGCACAAACCAGATGAAACTATTGAAAGATATAAAGAACGATTAGTGGCTAAAGGCTACACCCAGACATACGGGACTGACTACTCAGAAACTTTCTCCCCGGTAGCCAAGTTTGACACAATCCGGGTTCTTTTTTCAATCGCTGCAAATGAAGGATGGCCACTTCATCAGCTTGATATTAAGAACGCCTTCCTACATGGGGAACTAGAAGAAGAAGTTTATATGGAAGCTCCACCGGGGTTCACAACAAAATTTAAAGCAAAAGAAGTATGTCGGTTAAAGAAATCTCTTTACGGGCTTAAACAATCCCCTCGTGCGTGGTTCGGTAGATTCACCTCAGCAATGATGACATATGGATATCAACAAAGCAACTCCGATCATACGTTATTTCTTAAATAAAGAGGTAAACTTGTGACTTGTTTAATTATATATGTTGATGACATGATCATTACAGGAAATGATGAAGAAGAAATCAGGCGACTGAAGACAAACTTGTTTATGGAATTTGAAATGAAAGACTTGGGAAGACATAAGTATTTTCTAGGAATTGAGGCACTAAGATCAAAAAGGGGGATCTTTATATGCCAAAAGAAATACATTCTTGATCTTCTAGCGGAAATAGGAATGATTGATTGTAAGCCTGAAGACACACCAATGAGAGTGAACCATAAACTCCGCATGGAAGAGAAAGCCGAATTGACAAACAAAGAAAGATACCAACGCCTGGTAGGTAAACTAATATATCTTTCACATACTCGTCCTGATATTGCATATGCAGTCGAAGTAGTTAGCAAGTTTATGCACCAATCTCAAGTTACCCACATGGAGGCGGTATTAAGGATTATCAGATACCTCAAAGGAACGGTGGGTCATGGAGTTCTTTTCAGCAAAACAAACATTTGAAGGTCCAACTATATACTGATGCAGACTGGGCGGGAGATCAAGATGACCGCATATCTACATCAGGATATTTCTTTGGTTGGCGGAAACTTGGTGACCTGGAGAAACAAAAAACAAAAGGTAGTGGCTTTATCCAGCGCTGAAGCATAATTTAGAGGAATTGCACGGGGCATAACAGAGGTTTTATGGATCCACAAACTTTTAACTGAGATCGGGTTCCCTCCAACCGAAGCAAGTAGAATTATGTGTGATAACAAAGCCGCAATCCAAATTTCAAAAAATTCCTGTCCAACACGATCGTACAAAGCACATAGAGGTAGACAGAAACGTCATTAAAGAGAAACTTGAAGCAGGAATTATAGTATTACCTTTCATCCGATCAGAAGACCAATTAGCAGATATTTTAACAAAGGCCGTCAACGCAAGAATATTCAACAACTTTCTTGGTAAGTTGAGCATCGGAAATCCCATTACTCAACTTGAGGGGGAGTGTTAGAAAATATAAAAAAATTAAAATAAAAACCACTTTATTACATTTCCATATTTGAAGATTCACCTCCAAAATTACAGCCATTATACCGTTGCCTCCATCAATCAAGGATTTCATCTTTATTTTTATTATTGTATTTTCCATTATTAGCTAGTATGCTTGTATGTATTTAATTGTTTTCTTTGTCTATGGAAAAAGAATGAAACACAATAGAAAGTAATACAGATCATCAATTTCTCTCTACCATCTTTACAATAACTATTGGTCAATATATAGTAATTTACTAGTAAATGGTAAGTAAAATCAATATTAAGTTGGCCCAATAGTTAGAACTTGGGGTGATAGCAGTAGCTAGTTAAGTTACTGAGACAACCATTTATCATTGATTAAGTTATTGTTAATTATCATCTACCACTGAAAACTAGTTACTAATTTATCGACTTTCATGCACCTTTTCATCAACATGCAAATCTAAAGTAACTTCCAATGGCCTTTAACTATTTATTAGATAAATTTTCTCATATTCAAAACTTACTGATTAATTTTCATCCAACCTTTGGCATTTTTTGTTGATTGGATTCACTAATCATGGTAATTAACATAAGCAGCCAGCAAATAATTATATGGAGCTAGTGATTTCGAGAAGTTTAACTTCTGGTTTACCATTATGTAACTAAAGAACTCGTTAAGAAACCTCCATCGTGCTTTGATATGGGCCTATAGAATAAGAAAGTTAAACCACTTTACACGTCCATCTGATTAAGCAAAATGAAGGCCATAATCTCTCAATTTGTTTGCTTAATTAGCTTGGTTAGTTGGTTATGCATTTGCATGTGATGTGTTGCCATGTTGAGTATAATTATGTGCTTTCCCAACTTTTGTGCATTACAACTAGTGGATATCTATGCAAGGAATAAGTATGGCAATAAAAAGTGAAGTTTTGAATCTTTATCTAAAGGAAGGATAATAAAGGCAAAATCAAAGTAGCCCATATAAAAACTGCCAACTTTCTAAAAAATGAGCCCATAAATCAAAAGTTGTAATACAGTCAAGCTTGTCATGCCTCACATGAGAGGTATCCATGATGGCAAGGTATCCACAAAACCTGGATTTAATTTGCTATTTAAAAGGGGGTGGCGACGTAACTCGTTGCCCGCTTACCTGCCTCTCTATTATAATTGAATCATTTTGTGTTATAAATGAGAATCAATAATTGAAATCAAAATTTGTATCACTTCAAAAATTATCTTGCCATTATGTGAGATGATGCTTAGTCGATCGCATTCTATTTTCTTCTCTTGCGCCTTGTGAGAACTGTTTCACCACCTCACCTGAACAGATCGTAAAAGATACAATTAGAACTGTTTACATAAAAATACTTAATTATAGCTTTGAGATTGGTCTCAATGCTAATTATGTTATCCCTAGGCCTTTTACAATAGAGGTGTGTGATCCAAGATCGTTTAGAACACAAGTCACTATTTGATCATTTGCCACATTTTTTCTCCTTCCTGTTATAGAGTATATATAATAATGGTGTCATGCACAAAATAAAATAAACCTGTTGAAACAAACAGGCTGGAATATTAATATTTTGCGCTTCTTTATGTGATATATACAGCATTGATACCTTAGTTCATCGTTTTGTTTTGGCGAAAAAATGAAATTTAGTTAATCTTAACTAAAGCTGAAAATGTAGACATATATACCTCACATTACCTGATGGGGGCATCTATACACATACCGTTTCAAATAGCCGGCCGGATAGAGGTTGGATGACCATTTTGACTTTCAAAGTTTGACCTTTTTTTTTTTTTCAAAATGGCCGTTTGAGTGTTTTGTTGACTGCCATTTGATGGCATGAAATCAGATGGGGGTGGTGTAGGTTGCATATTGGCTAGTTTATCCCTCTAGTTCAGCCTACCTTCACATTGATAACGTAAAATTATGTTGTTTCTATTTTTTTGCACTAAACTTCGTGTTTCTATTGTTCGTAGATGTTGTTTGAGACCGATCCCTGACACTAAGAATTGGTGTCCGTGAGACGCAAATATAACACATCTCTACACATACATGACCATACAATTCTTATGTATATTTGGAAATCAATTATGAAAAGAAAGCTACCATCTTTACACCTCAACCTGATAAGCATAATAAAGGCTGTATAACCACTTGCATTTATTTATGTTTCTCTTGCTCATGTCATCTGCATGTGACTTGTTTCCATATGTTGATTAATATGCTTTTTCCAACTTCACCACATCACCAACTGATGGATGACTATGAAAGATATATATATAGTCAGCATGATAACAAAAGTAAATGTGTGTAGCTTTATTTTATACCCAACATTCAAAACCAGCATTATGATGACACATGATAGATGACTCATCCAACCAAAAGTTTTTAACTTATGCCATCTTTATCAGCTTATAAATGTCATGCATGATCCAGTATGTATATATCCTACCACTTAATTGGCTTTGAAGGAAAAATCTCCAGAAAAGAGTATGGTTATAAGTTGTTGCATAGTGAGAACTGACCGCCACCCAAAGCAATACAACCATTCAAACAGTGCGATCACCAAAATGAATCGATGCCTCGCAAGTTTGACCACGAGTATCACGACCCATCTGCCTAAGCGCAGCCCAACCTCTGTTACTATACGAAAGACAGTTGATGTCAAGTATATAAAGACGGCTCTCAAACGGTTACAGATGATAATTGATCTGCAATGGAGGCTAAAAAGGTGGACCACTGTTGTATAAATTGTAGAGAATAAACGGAACCGGAAGAAGCTTAACCCAGCCTTTAAATTGGTGGACTGGTTTCCTGAATTTACATCTTCCCACCTATCTAGTCCTTTAATTTTTTTGTTTAGTAGAGCAAGCTTTAATTCATCCATGTAAAGTAGATCAGTAGCTAGTATATTCTGATTTCCCATTTTGTAATCTCAAGTTAATCCAGTTTAATTTGAGTAATCATTTCCTTCTCCTATATATAAGCACCGGCTTGCAGACTAAACTCGTCCTTTCTCTAAACGCACCTTCTCTTCTAGTAAGACGATCCAGCAACCAACATATATGGGGTAATAAATTAAAAGGTACTATATGTATATTAACCATTGTAATCAAATAGCTCTACTGTCATGTTTAGCAAAACTCCAATTTCTTTTCATAATATTTACAAATTTGTGCATGTCAAAATATACATGAATTTATCCTAAACTTGAGTATAACCACCAACAACACGTTGAGTGGACTTAAAAGTGTTGGAAATTTGGTGAATATGAGATGAGATTCTTTTAATGTTAAACGTTGAGTGGACCTAAGTAATGTTAAACTTTAATGTTTTAATTGATTCATGTTAATTAAAACTGTTTGTGAAATGTTAATTCATTCAAGTTAATGTTTTAATTAATTCAAGACTCTTCATGAACCCTATGATTATTGTACAAATAGAAGACTTTGTGTCTTGGATTAAAATAAGAGAAATTTGCAATGGAAGAGTTAACATTGAAGACCTACACTCTCGTTTGATACTGTTTCGGGCGCTTGGTTAATCCCGGCAGCACAACTATTGGTTCTTGCTGTTGTACCTTGGAAACACATTCGTGAGCAGGTGAATGTTGTTTTAAGGGAAGCGTGTTGAACATGTCTCCTCAACAAAAACTTTGTTCTTTTGTTTACCTTATATTTATTTAACCTTAACATGGGATGATCATATGGAAGAAAAATGTTAATTAAATATATTATATTATTCTTAGTCAAATATGCATTTCATATTCATATTTGTTTTACAAACATCTTGTACTACGTAATTTCTACAAGTGAGTTGAGCATCTTTATTTATTTTAATAGAAAAACCCAATGGTTTCCTACAAAATCACCTCAAACATGAACTGGCCCCATGAGGCCATGATATGTGCATTGTAAACCAACTCAATAACCATGTGAAACTGGTTGGATAGAGATTAAAGGTGTTTGAAGATAAAGAGATCGATTTGTTAGAGTTTGAATTTGCATGCTTAGTTTAAATGGTTAGATTTATCAGTTTGGTTTGTTTAATGATTTAATTGATAGAGTTTAAGTTAGATTAGAATTGTGTTATTATGTGTATCAATATAATCCCAAATTTTCCTCCAAAATATTATTATATTATGGCTAGAAGACATTTTACATTTAAGTTGATAAGATTCTTTACATTTGAATAAAGAAACAACATTCATCATGAATTGCTTATGCAGGCAAGGATGGTTGCTTGATGTAGGTATCTTAATGCTTTCTTATTGTTTAAAAACCCCATAAACCAGAAGCTGTAACCATCGACGGTCACTAACTCCGCATAGTTGTTTGATGGCCTCTTCAAGTTCATACTCTCATTTACTCCATTAATCTTTCCTAATGGGATCGAAACCTACACATAATAATTAGCATGTCAATACACTATTTAAATCTTATCAAAATATTAATAAGAATACTTTTAGGTCCATATACGTACCTTAAATTGGAACTTTAGCTCCTTGCCTGTTGTCGAATATGTTTTGATGGACCTATAACTGCAAAATGCAACCCTTTCTGTAGACACAAAGAGCAAGCCTGCGATCGCACCGACCGTAGTGTATAAGTAGCATTGGAAACCCTGCAACAGTTTCTCTCCCTCATGGATAATAAAGTTTTTCTTGAACATCTTATCTTGGCTGCCAAACTGAATGATTTTGGCACCATAACTCAACTTGTGTTTCTTAATTTTAATTAACTTACGTCCTATACTCGCTGCATATGCCAAAAATAAGAACATTGTAAGACAATGATCAAGAAAGTATAGCCTTTATGTAGATAGAATATTAGAGCAAGATAATTACCATAATTTTTAATCAAGACTGCAAAACTGTTTTTTCTCTTTATGCCGTTGATCTTTGAAGAAGTCGTGGAAAGAGTGTAATGAACCTTACAAGGTTTAGACAATAGTAGTCCCTTTGTTGATCTGATAGGAATGCCGATAACATGCTTTAAGGAACTGGGATTAATATTTTGACGGACTGCAGCTATTTCGTTGCCTAGCAAGCCTGCCATAGCTTATAATTCAAGTGTAGTTATTTCTGAATTCTGAAGCCCGGTGCTAATATTAAGTTGCTGGATAATGTGATTAATTGTAATGACGGAATTTTATAGGCATATAAAGATGGTAGATTAAAAACTTCTTGTCGGGGGCGGGTCAGCGTTGTCTCACGCATGATTAATACTGGTGGTTAGACATGAAGTCATAAAAGATTATTGGTTGAATTTTACTGGGACAAAGAAGATTATGGTCTACAAGCTAACAGGTCACATGGATATTAGCTAACCTGGCTAAGGAATAGAAGTGGTGATCAAATTGGTGCACTTTTTATTGATTAATTTGATTGACTTGTAAAGTGGCCGAAAGGGGATCTTTATTAATTTATATGAAACTGTTTTATAGGATCTTATGAAACTTTATTCATTGTTTGTAGAATCCCAAATAGGCCATGCCATGTCAATGATCAAAAGAAATGAGACATGATGCAGTGTATGCTAGTCTTCTATAACTTTCCTATATTGTTCTAGAGATTATTTTCTATTTCAGATTCTACAAAAAGTGATCTTTATGTTTCCTACTTTTGGAGATTGAACAAATAGGCTGTCTACTTTCTTTCATTTAATGTTGGTAAGGTTATATAAGCATTACTAGAAAACTAGATCTTCACCGATGGAAAACAGTTGTCGGATATATCCGTCGGTAAGTTACCGACGGATCACCTTTGGATTTTTGTCATACTTTAATTTAAAAATATAAATTAACAAGCCCGTTGATGAGCCGTTGGTGATAAAAGAACATGGTCGGCCTTGGTGGCGGGCGAGCCACACCCTCGGCTGCTAGCCTTTTTTTTTGGGGGGGGGGGGAGAGGGGATTTTATATATATTTAAAAATACAAAATATAACCCTTATAAAATGATGTATCTAGTAAATTTTATAACTATTGGGCCCAAAAAAATTTATATCCTTAATCAAGCATAAGTTATTAGGCCCAAACTAAAAAATAATTAAAAGAACATAAAAAAAGCTTATATGTTTCATTACTCGGTATGGCCATGAACCTTTTTACTTCGGCTTGGCCGAGGTATTTAAATACTTAGGGCTGGCCTTGTAAAAGAACATTTAGTGGGAAAAGATGAGTTTGTAAGCCATCGGAAGAATTGGTAATCCGTTGGAAATATCCTTCGATGATCCATTGGAAAGAGCATCACCCGCAACAGACAAAACTTCAACATCCGTCAGTGAGACCTTCGTTTTCTTGTAGTGATGATATATCGGTTTATAATTAGTTCTTTCTAAATTGTAAGTTGAGTTGTTTATTTGGATAACCAGCCACTGTCAACCACCACAAGCATTACACGGAATACACAAAAACTTTGTGGATTACTCACAAACATATAGATAACTTTTGCCCCATTTACATGTGCATACAAACAGTTAAATTTTGTAGTTATTAGGAAATTAAGATCTCCGTGTCAGGGCTGTCTCTGAGAATCCTTAAAAATTCGAGTGCCTGGGGCGAATTGAAAAATAGGCCCAAAAATAAAATTTCAATAATTTGTATATAAAAAGCAGACATTACAATGCTAATTATGATAACAATTACCAAAAAAAATTTATTCTATCAACGATCTATTTTGAATACTTAAAAGAATCATGAGTCTCTTCAAACATTTTTTGTTTTAAATGAAAAGTATTTTTGATCTTTAAATATAAAAAAATTAATAATATGACAGAAAAAACATTAACAAAACATGAAACTCATTAGATGAAAAGGAGGGGAGCTTAATTTAAAATTGGACACAAAATTCAGCATTTCAGTGAGACCTTTGCTACCATACATTTTAAACTAATAAAATCCAAAAACTATGAAATGCAAGGTTCGAACTTGAGCATTCTTTTTGGTGTAAAAGTAAACTACCAGTGGAACCAACTTCCTTTTAGTTACTTGAGTATGCTTTCTCTGTTATTAATAAATGCCAGAATAATATTATGGGCCCTAAAAAACGATAGGCCTTGGGCCGTAGCCCTCCCTGCCCACCCTATGGGCTGGGCCTACTACGCGCCAATAAGGTTCATGAAATAATAACTAAAATACATACTTATAAATTAACATGAAGATAATCATAATTTATAAACATAAAAATGTGATTACAAGCTTTGAGATTTATTTTTTTTAATTATTTTTTTAATGCACGAGCTTTGATATATAGCATGCAAATGACTTAAAAGTGTTAAGACTTTAAATAGCTCATCCACCTGTTAAAGTTTTTATTTTTATTTCTATTTTTATATATATATTTATTTATTTTTGACGAACTTCAATAACACAAAGCAGCTAGCTAAAAACTGCAACACCAAACAATCACATCTAACAAGAAGCAACAAACATCTAAATTACAAGATAAATCTACACCAATCCTCCATGTGTCTAAGTGGAGAGTTTTAAAGAGGTTTATAGGTTTCTAATGGTTTAGAAATTAGATTTAACTAGTATTTCGCACCCCTGCGTTGCGGGAGTTTGTAAAATCGTAAACAAAGACTAACGACGTCCAAATGTTACAATGAAATCAGTCGTTGATTAACATTCTTTTATAACAATGGAGAGTTTTTATACAAAAAAAACCACCCTGCACGCTTTATCGCCACCAACAACAAACTATGCCATAAGCGAATCATAACACGAAGGTGGTGGAGCAACATAACTTTCATAATTTGGATGGAAGAACAAATGATCTGCAAGACTGCAATGCAACCAAAATAGTGGTTAGCTGATACACCAAACCTGTTGGATTCATTATGTAAGTCATTAATGCTTTAAATAAATTATGTATATCTTTCAAACTATAATCAAATATTGGTACAATTGGGGGCGCTTACATGAAGTTTGGAGGCTTGTCAATTCCCTGGTCATCGCATGAGAATCCGCCGTGGTTTCCCTTCTGTAAATACATCGTTTTTAAGCAATCGAGACAGGTTACATAGTGCCACTTTTGGTCCTCGTGTATAACCTTCAAGCATACAATGCATTTATGGTGGTTCTATATATTCCTTAAATATGCCAGTTGAATTTGGAAGTGTTATGTGGCTTACTGGTTTTCCACGGGGGCTCTTTTGGGACTTCGAGAGTATCTCTGTGTTGCTGGTTGTTTCAACATGTAGGTTGTATTAAGAAACAACATGTTTCATATCGTTATCATGTGATGTAAATGTTGGCTAATTGATTGTATCAGCCATGAACATTCAAGCTTATATGGAAGCATGTAGTACAAGTATTTGATGCTGCTCAATCTTCTTCTATTGTTGGAGTTGTCGTATCTCATTTCCTTTACTTTCCAGCTCTCTTTGTTACTTTCATTCTATCCTCCTCCTCCTCCTCAATCAATTACAGATCGTGTTTTCTCCATTCTAAGTCGTTTCGTTGTTGTGGTTCTCAACCAGTAAGCATTTCTTCTCATAACTATTTTTTTCCTTTGTATTCTATTTTCTTCCTCCTTAATTTGGTCTGGTTTTGCTTTTGTGACCTAATTTGTTGTTTTGCATCTCAAGATCTTGATCTTGATTATTGTTGCTACATTACGCTTTTAGAATTGGTCTTAATTTTGGTGTTTGTGAATGGTAACCGTTTTGATGTTCGTTGTTGTGGATTTTAGTTGTACATTTCATTTGTTTAGAGAGACAGAGAAAGCAATAGAACCGCCCACGTCTCTAACTCTTCACCGTCGACCCGTGGTACGATCGGATTTGGCTTTCATTGTTCTCCCTTTACATGTACGTTTCGTCGGTTTATGTAATCAATTTGGTTGATATGTTTAGATATTTTACGAGTCCTTTGATGAATCGTGTGAAGGAGTTGGATCCTGTGAAAGAATGAAGATTAGTTTGGTAAGATTTTTTAAATTTATTAACTTTAAAGTGATTTATCAAATTGAACTTAAGCCGTAAAATGGTTTATGCTTTGAAATTGAACTAGATTAGTTGATCAACATTCCAGGAAGTAGCATGAGAGACTTGCTCCCTGTTAGGTTCAAAGGCTAATATAGCGAGAGTACAGAAGTATTGATTGAACCAGATGCTTAAAGGAAAAACCACAAAAGTTTCTCAAATAAAAAGATTCGGTTGATCGCTACTTGAAGATCAGGTAATGTCTTCATCAAAATCTACCTTTCGTCGTTTGCATCCTTTTTCTTTACCCTTTTGTAGCATATTTCTTACGGTTGTGAAATAAATTGAACCACTGTCAGTTGTTTAACTTTGGTTTTGTTGAATAATTTATAAGATCCAAAGTTTAGATAGAAATCATGTTTAAATGTTTAGTTCACCATTTTTCTTAGTGTTTTGAAAACTTTGCATCTTCACGGTTCTACATTAAAGGAATTTTTTTAATAAAGTTCATGTAAACGTACCACACGAGTGCTGGTAAAGCTATCTGTAGAATTGAGACATAAATTCAACTTAATTTTTCCGTTTGTCGTATGCAGTTGTTCCCTAAGTGTGCAAAAAGCATTATTGGCATGGTTTTTTAGAGGTGCAAAGAAAGGTATGAATCTATAAGGGTATTTTAGACATTTAATGGAATCCTATATTGAAAAATCAAGTTCCGAGCAGAATGGCTGTGAGTCGAAATAGCCCGTTTTGAAAAGGTGTCAAATTGTACCTTATTTTATCATACCATTTTTATTGGGTCAGGTTGGGTGGCGTAAGGGTAAACCATATTATGAGGGTGTGGGTCGAAACATGCCGTTTTAAGAAAGCAATGTAAGTTTTATAAAAATAATATTGAAGATATATTCTTTTATAGCTGATAAAACTGCTTCATGTTTTCCTTTGGTTGGTTGTCATGGTGACCATGATCTGCATCCTTTGAAGTAACTTTGGTTATGATTGTTTATGTATCTGTATTGTGTTATGGTTGTCATAGTTATGACTATAAGGTGTTTGTTTGGACAGTTTTATTTAACTTATGTGAGTTAGATACTAATTAACTTTTCGTTAGTGTGTTTTGTGGTTTACTTTTTAGCAACTTTCTGTATGCGTAAAGTCCTTTTGTTTGTGTTTTCCTAACGTCGACTCGCCGAAACCCAACTGTTTCTTCGTCTGCAGTTAATCAGTTATTGTACAAAAAACGAATATGGTTGCAGTTATATAAACCACTTCTACTTTATCAACAGTATGGCTGCACTAAAAATGAATGACCACAAAAATGCCATTAGCTCGCCCCGCAGTAAAGCGCGGGTACGGTTACTAGTTTTTATTAAAAGTAAAAGTGATGTCACATGTCGACTACTTAAAAAAATATAAGTTTGTTAAGTGTTTGTTCGGTGCTCATTTTGGTCGTTTAACAAAGCCTATTATGAGCCGTTTAACTGAATACTAAAGTGTTAAAAAGAAGATTAACGAATACAGTCTCTTTTATTGTTTTTTTTCTTAAGATGTGCTTCTATTTCATTTACCAAAAATGAAATGTGTAATAATCGGGCTGGTGTTGTTCTTATTATTGTAAAGTGAGGTTGCTTACTTGTATAGTCAATTTTTCTTTGGTTTTTGCCTGTTCATGTCGGTTTAGTTTTGTCTTCTGCAACTCAGCCAATGAAATCTGCATGAATTCGACCACACATTGCGGCGGAGCGCGGTAAATACATTACATGTTCAAAATATAAGAAAGCCCTACATGGCAAAGTTTTGGATACAAATATAAAACATCAATCTGCTAGTGTAGTTAAAAGTTAAAATGATACAACTAATAAGTGTTCAATCACAATGTTACAACCCGCCTATTAACCTAAGAATATTGATACAATTCAAAAGTAACTTGTTTGTGAAGCTTAAAAGACATAAGTTAAAATGAAAGTTTACATTGGAGGAATTCGACCTGGCAGAGATGAACCCCACATCTGCTCCTCAACTAACAAAGTTGCAATCTTTTGACTAGAGAGTTGCAATCTTGTTGCCATTTTTTACATATGAAATGATCATTTACTTCAAACAAAGGTATAATGTTTACAACACAAAATCCCCAAGACGTAAGGAAACCAAATAATAAAGGAAAGGAAAACACATTTTTAGATATACCTGGCAGTGTTTCAATTGATCCGGAATTAACAATCAAGTACATCTTTTGGGCAATTTCATATTTCCAAAAATCCACATATATTAGCAAAAAATCTTTCCTATTTGACCAAATCCTTAACACATAATTTGAAGATATCATTGTCCTTGTCATACATGGTTTATGTTATAAACTGATGAACATATTAGACTTCTGATAACTCCTCACATGCATAACCTATTAAGACATTAAACCAAGACTATTAACTAATAAGCCATTAAAATGTATGTATGTATGTATGTATGTACGTACGTACGTACGTACGTATGTGTGTGTGTGTGTCACACCGCACCCAGGATGGGGTACTTACAATGACCAGTCAGCACAGACTTATAGCGGAAACATAATCTTATATTAAAACTAAAACATATGTTACATATATAACGATTACCAATAAAACATAACGTAAAACATTCAAACTCGTCCAACACTTAGCAGCTAATTTCCCGTCCTTACTTGATCAACCTGTAAAATATGCACGGGTAAAAATACGTCAGCACAAGGATGGTGAGTCACATAAACCGACATATTTAATAAACTAATACTAAAAAACTTTTATTGATCAAGTATGAGCTCATCGCATGTCATGCCATTATTATAATCTGTCTGCTTCACGTTAAAGCCGAGTCATCATTATATATTCACACATACAAACTTTACGCAAGTCTGCTGCTGTATTAAGTGCATGTTCCCTCGGGAAAATATAATGATCATTTTAATATATATAATACCTTGGGTGCCACACCATACGCGCCATGCAAATACAAGATCAATCTCAGTCCAAATAGTTTTATGAGTATGTACCAGAGTTTTGAAAATAGTTTGAAAATAGTTTAAGTAACTCACATTAACAGACTTTATTCAGCTATTTTGGCTCTGCCCACTTCAACCGGAATCTAAGAATTAACACCCTAGTTTACTTACCCACGTCTAAAATATGACTTTTAACTCTCATAGCCCTTCACACAACCACTGTCCACCCTTTCAAGTCCAGGCATAATATGGTTCAACAATCATACCCAGTCATATACAGTTTATCTTAATAATTCATGATCAAAGTGGTCATACCATACCATAATATGGTTGTGCGCATACTAGGCAGGTTATCTTAAGGTCATACGCCCTACTCTAATGGACAACTATCGGTAACTCTCTAGGCTATTTATTATTAAAATATTGAAGGGCTGTATATATATATATATATATATATATATATATATAGGAGAAGGATCGAAAGAGAACTCATTGTTAGGGAGAGAACTAGAGAACTCATAAGTATAAAGTTATTTTTGTAAAAATACCCCAAATACATCTTGGCTTCCCATGTAGAACAATTGCAACCTTCCTGTATGCGACATACTCTCTCAACAATTCTACAAATTGTGAAATGGTACACCAAAAGATCGTGAAACATTACAACTTGAAGATTAAGAACCCTAAATCATCAAAGATATTGAATATCAATCCACTATTCGTGTGTAGTTATGAATATACAGTCGGCTAATCGTCTCTTCATCGTTGATTTCAGCAATTAAACACGACATCTTAAGGTATTTTGGAATTCAAACTTTTATTTTCCTTAATCATATTAGTTGTTACTGAATTTCATCGTTTTCCTAATAATCTGATTATATATTGCTCTATATGCACGTTCTACAAGTAATAATGACTCTGTAATTATATAATTTGGGGATTCTAGGTAAAAACGATCAGAATTAGGTGATTCGAGGTCAAAGTCGGCCAGAATTTGGGGATTTTTGATCAAATGGCCATTACTCAAGGAAAAACTATTCATGTATTGATTTGATGGTTTAATTGATTAGTCATGTGTCAATACATTATTAGAAGATATACGAATAATACAAAAGGGTAAAATTTGTGTAATACAGAGTACTACATATATGTAATACTACAAGTATTACATATATGTAATAATAAGAGAAATATCATAATAATCATAATATACAGTATTGCGTTGTTATATATGTTGTTATATATGTATAAAAATGAGCATTACATATGTCCCATACAGAGTATTAAATATTGCATATATGTAATATTGAGTATTGCATGTATGTAATATTGTTATTATTACATATTATGTTATATACAAAAATGTTTATGAATAATCCTAAATTTTAACACTACATACACGCAATATAACATAAATATGCAGTAAAGTACACCATTTATATATGCAAAATCTGCCAGATTAGCACTCTGTATACGCAATACATCAACACTGCATATACGCAATGCATCAACACTGCGTATACGCAATGCATCAACACTGCATATAGGTGGTATACATCAACAATACATATACGTAATACTTGAAAATCATGTAAAATACACGAACTGATATTTATGCACATCCTTCATAGCTTTCATTTTAAATTAATTTTCTTCACCGATTATACACAAAAAAGGCAAAAACAGAGCACGTCAAACACGATAGCCTCCGTGTGCTAAATTGGTTGTATAATACGCATAATTGATGAGATACTATATGAAATTGAATATTATACACAATTTATCTAATGTTGTTCTTCTGATTCATGGGTTTCACGTGTATCAATCATGTGTGCATACATATTTTTTAGGCCCGCTTCGTTATACGAATTGGAAAATGTTAAAGATGTTGTGGCACAAAGGGTAAATATGGTATATGGGTGATATGCAAATGACGTGGGACTAGAGTCGAGACTTGTTTGACTCGATGAACAATTGTATTTAAATGTATGCTCTAATCTCTTGATTCGGTAGTGCTTTCGGATAAGCCGGATAATTGGATTTGGGTGTTGAAACGGTTGGTGTTTTCTTTGGGATAACTTTGATTCTGAGTTGGGATAAAAATATGTCGAATCTAGGTGCTTTACTTGAGACTCATTTGAGTAACTTTGATTTTGTGTAATGTCGCTTGCTTATTCTTTGACTTTTCTTTGTTTTCAGTCTAGCATTTTGATATTTCATTTGTGGTTTAAATGCGTCTTCGCCTTAGAGAAAAAGACTCATTTTTTGTTTAGATTCAACCTATATCCAGCCTTATATTTTTTTATTACATATGTCAAAAACATCATACATTTATAAAATATATAACATATATGTTTAGGTGCATATGACTACGGGATTAAACTGTAACATTCAACTACATGTTTAAAAAACAATTGACACCATTAATTACATGTACAAAAGTATTCATATTTACTCTCATACCACATAAACACATCTTGATCTAACGACCTATATGCAAAATTTTGCATATTCTACCAACCGTCACATTTTTAAACATATACATCCAATTGAAAAACACAACTGTTTACTATACACGGATTTTGAAAAAATAAATAAATTAATTAATAACCTTTTCAAGTACACCCGCATTTGATTCTTTATTTTATTGTACTGGTAAATGGGGCGTACCCCATCAGATTTTACTAACTAAAAAGAAAATACAAAAAATTGGCTTGGTGAGATTCAGGAAATTTCCCCAAGATCAGCACCAACCAAAATAAGAAAAACAACCTATAGAGGTAGGGTACCAAAAAGATCCAAATACCCTTAAGTACCACCCGCGGGTCAATCAGAGGTCCCTCATAAGGCACCCGCGGGACATATGGATCACCCGCATAATTATCTGAGGAAGAAGCACCCTCACAAGACATGCGGAAGCATCCTGGCACCCTCAGAAGTCATCCGAAAGACGGAGTATCCGTCCGCGTAAATGACCATGAGGTAATGCCCCGAGGACAACTGTTAACAACTGGTTAGCTTCTGGAAGATTTTCCAACATGCTTTCTTGGGCAATACGAGATCCCTCGCCAATGAATAAAAGACACCTGGCAAAACCGTTATAACCGTGCACATGGCCAGGGTTGTCTATCACCCTATTCCGTGAGGACACGTGTCCAGGTTGTTATACATGCACATGCGACGTATAACTAAACCTATCATATGAGGACACGTGTCCAGGTGGTTACGAGAGCATCTTCTAAAAAAGGACAGCTGGCCCAATCACCTTCCCACACTTTTCGGCTATAAATACCCTCTCAACCATCATGAGGTATTCATTCACTCCCACTGTACTCTTACTATTCACTTAAGTACTTTATCTTCGTCAGAACAGTACTTATTCTCATGCTGGAGGGTGGTTACGGGAAGACCCCCCTCTTGTCCTTCCCGTAATTAGTTCACGGTGTCTGTTTTGCAGGCTCACGTCACTAGACTTTAGGAATTGTGTTCATATCGTATTGGTCATTATCTGTATCCTAACCTGTGGACTCATTGGATCTAGGACCCGTTAAGGGGAGTAGATCCGTGTTTCTTCATTGGCGCCATCCGCATTTTTGTTAGAACAACAAGAAATTTTTTCCGTTCGTTTTACGATATGAATCAGTTACCTGAAGGGCCGACGGGGAACCTTGTGCAATCTTCACGTGTTACTAATCTAGAAACACGTGAAGGAGCAACATCTGTTTTTGCTCGAATCACGAATCCCACTGCACGAACCGATGCCGTAAACCCCGGAGGTTTTATCTTAGGTGGTTCGGCGGTTCGGGGAATTTCACTCCACCGGTAGACGTTACTCCGGTAGAAACGGGAAATCTCACCACACTAGATGGTCCTCCAATTTAGGGCGAGTTACATCCCCAAGAGGCTCCAATTTAGGAGATTTGGAGCGAATTATGAGAGATGCTCACCGAACTCACTTAGAGTTAGGCATGGAAGAAGATTCCGGTGATTCTATTCCGGCGAGAGCACGTAATAATAGTTCCAGATCCGAAGGACTTTTGTCTCCGGACGAATGGCTTCGCATTCAGCAAGATAATTTGAAAGTTGAGTACGAACGTAGGGTACGAAACGGGCGCTTCCATGCTCGCGCCCTAACTTATGATGACTTTCCTAGGAGATCAGTTTCTCCTCCGATAAGGGGAAGCCACATTCAATACAGCCAACCAATGGAACAGAATCTGGGAGAGATACGAAGGTTGCGTCCTCGTCCCCGTATTGATATGCGAATACCATCTTACGAAGATGAATTGGACAGTCATGATTCAACGTATCGTCCCGAAGGCAGTTATTGTAGCGAAGATAGCAGACTCCCTTCATATGGAGGAGCTAGTTATCCGCGACCAGTTGTCCGTCATGCAGAGTATTACAGTAACACCGAACATGATTTTTCTAAACCGTATCGTCCAGAGTCCTTTGCTGAAAAGTCAAAGTTTATCGCAAGCATTGCAACTCCATTCCCAATGAATGAAAAAATTCCAACATCCGTTGGAACATATAATGGGATGACAGATCCTAGCGACCATCTGCTGAGGTTTGTGGCAGTTGGAGGAGTCAGCGGTTGGACTCTTCCATACTGGTGCCACATGTTTGCATTAACATTCACGGGAGATGCGAGGGAATGGTTCGAAAAATTACCAGGAGGACAGATTAAAAGTTGGAACGACTTTGTAGCAAAATGTTCTCAGCATTTTAGTCAACAAAAGAAACATACTCGTGACCCGTCAGAAATATTGGATGTGGTAAGGCGAAATAATGAGTCTATTGAGGACTTCATTACTCGTTTTAACAACGAGAGCCTTAACATCGGTGGGGTTAGCGAAAATATGCTGAGGGGAGCATTCCGCAAGAATGTGAATAGTGATGCTTTGATTCATACTCTAACGGGAAGAGACGGAATGCCCGAATCTAGGGATGAAATCATGAAGGCAGCCAAGTTATTTGCAAGAACTGAAAAAACCTTAGGTTCCAGTAGTCAGAAGAAATTACCGAGGGTCGAGTTCCAAACTCCGAGACCGAATATACAGGCCAAGGGAACAATTTGGTCGAGACTACAGCCAACTTCGGAACCACCAAAGCAGTTCGACACAAGATCCCTGATTGGCAATAAAAGCAAGCATAATTTTTCAGCCCGGTCCTCCAACAATTGGACTCCATTATCAAAGACTCCCTCAGAAATTTTCACTACTGAGAATTTGACTTTTCGGAAACCTCAGCCAATACCGAGGAAGTCATTCCTCGATTACAAAAAACACTGCTCTTATCATAACGATATTGGACACAACACGAACGAATGTGTGGCCCTTAAGAACGAAATTGAAGCAGCTGTTAAAAATGACAAACTTGAGCATTTGGTCAAAGGAACACGACCAGGGACTGGAAAACTTCCCGCGAGGGATATCTAGGGCCCAGCCAAAAGGCAAGTCAAGGATTTGAACGCTCACATGATTATGGGTGGACATCGGGTTGGAGGAAAAAGAAGGGAGTATTTGGATGAGGAATGGAAAAATGAGCCTGTGATCTTTCCTCGAATCAAAGGGGGACCATGTAACAAGAATCCGTTAATAATTACCGCTCTTTTCGGTTATTACCGGTCACAATATGTGTTCTTCGACACTGGCAGTACATCTGACATTATGTACGAACAGTGCTTTGAACAACTTGATGAGGATGATAAAGAGCGACTAAAACCAATTCATGCACCCGTATCCGGTTTCGGTGGTGAAGTGATGCACCCTAGGGGTGTAATATCTTTTCCGGTCACACTCAGTGATGGAGTTCATTCAAGAACCGAGGAAGTTGAATTTTTGGTCCTTCCAGCACCTTCTAAACATGACATCATTCTGGGACGAGAGGCGATTGGTGACTTCAACGCTCACCCGTCCACAGCACACGGTGCAGTAGGGGTTCCAACTCGTACCGGGGTAGCAATCATTCATGTCAATCGACACTGCTTTGTAGCAGAGAGCTCAAAACCCAGCAAGGTCCCAAAACAGACTCAAAGGACCGAGCCAAAAAAGTGGATATTGAATAAAAAATTCCCCGATCAGACGGTTATGATTGGACCTGCTATCTCTGAGATAGTAAGAACTTTCTTAAAGCAACTGTTGACCAAGAATATGGATATTTTTGCTTGGCAACCCGCGGACATGACCGGTGTCCCGCGGAATATTGCGGAAGACAAGTTGAGGGTAAACCCGATGTTTACACCAATTGTTCAGAAGAAACGTAAAATGGGCCCGGAACAAACGAAAGCCATGAATAAGCAAGTGCAAGATCTTCTTCACGCCGGAATCATCCGGGAAATCAAATACCAAACGTGGGTCGCTAATCCGGTTATCGTCCCAAAAAGTAACGGGACATGGCGGATGTGCATAGACTTCAAAGATTTAAACCAAGCTTGTCCAAAAGAATTCTACCCACTACCAGAGATCGACCTGAAGGTAGATGTTGTGGCCCCGTTCAAGTTCAAGTGCTTCCTTGATGCCTACAAAGGCTATCACCAAATTCGCATGGCGGCCGGTGATGAGGATAAGACAACATTCCGCACAGACCAAGGGACATTCTGTTACAGAATGATGCCTTTCGGGTTAAAAAACGCGGGTGCCACATACCAAAGGTTAATGGATCAAGCCTTTAAAAATCAAATAAGTCGAAACCTGGAAGTTTATATGGACGATTTAGTGATAAAAAGCATTGAAGAGGATCAGATGCTGAGAGACATAGAAGAAACATTTGAAACATTAAGAAGCATTAACATGAAATTGAATCCAGCCAAGTGCTCATTTGGGATGGAGGAAGGAAAGTTCCTCGGAGTAGTCATTACCGGCATGGGCTTTAAAGCTAACCCAGACAAGGTCCAGGCAGTGGCCCGCATGCCTTCTCCCTCATCCCTCAAAGAAGTACAGACACTCAATGGAAGATTGGTAGCATTGAATAGGTTTCTAGCAAACCACGCAGCCAAATCTTATCCATTCGTTACAACTTTGAGGAATTGCCTCAAAAAAGCACAATTCAAGTGGACCATGGAAGCTGAACAAGCATTCCAGGAAGTCAAGAAATGTTTGATGGAATTGCCCACGTTGACAGCCCCTTACGCGGGAGAAACGTTAACGTTGTATTTATCAGCATCTGACATTGTCGTGGGAGCTGTGCTACTGACAGACAGGAAAAACTTCCAAACTCCTATTTACTATGTCAGTAAGACATTGTCAGACCCGGAGACCAGACACTCAATGTTAGAAAAGCTTGTTTTAGCACTGGTCTATGCAACCCGACGGCTCCGCAGGTATTTTTAGGGACATCCAATAAATGTCTTGACTGGTTATAAACTCAAGAATGTGCTAAGCAAACCAGAATTGTCTGGACGACTGGCGAAGTGGGCCATCAAGCGGGGTGAACATGCAATTGAGTATAAACCCAGAGCAGCAGTTAAAGGGCAGGTGCTCGCGGACTTCGTCATGGAAGTCCCGCGGCACAAAGATAAAGAATGTTTGATCGAGCAACAACCCCAAGCACCTCCGGAACAAGGACAAGTTTGGTCATTATTCACGGACGGAGCTTCAAGCAGCGAAGGGTTTGGTGCGGGCCTCAGGCTAGTCAACCCCGAGGGGCATGAATTCACATACGCCGTAAAGTTAGACTTTAAAAGCACTAACAACGAGGCGGAATATGAAGCCTTTCTGGCAGGCCTGCGGATAGCTAGAAAACTTGGGTTGAAACATCTGGAGGCACGGGTAGACTCTGTGCTTATCGAGAGACAGATTAATGGAAATTACGAAGCTAAGAATGATATCATGGCTTCATATCTGTCACAAGCAAATAACTTAATACGCCAGTTCTCCTCTTTCAACGTTGTTCATATCAAGAGGAGCGAGAACAAGTCGGCAGACGCCCTTAGCAAACTGGCTTCAACAAATTTTGAGCATTTTGCTAAGGATATTCATGTGGAAGTATTATATCACCCGTCCATTCCACAAAATCAAGTTCTGGTAATTCAGACAGGTACATAATCCTGGATGACACCGATCGTAGCTTATTTTTCGTCAGGAGTTCTGCCAGCGGAGAAAGCTGAAGCCCGGAATATTAAACATAAAGCTTTGAATTACCAATTGAATGGTGCGTGTTGTACCGTAGATCATTTTTAGGACCACTGTTGTGTTGTGTAGATGCCGAAGATGCGAATTATTTAATACATGAAATCTATGAAGGCATTTGTGGCTTACATGCGGGTTCAATAATGAGTGTGGCAAAACTCATGAATGCGGGGTATTATTGGCCTGAGATGCATTTGGAAGCTGTGCAAGAAATCAGAAAGTGTGATTCTTTCCAACGTCATGCTCCCAACACCCTGCGTCTAAAAAACGAATTGATTCCGGTAACATCCACCTGGCCGTTCCAGAAATGGGCTATTGACATTATGGGACCTTTCCCAAAATCCCCTGGACGAGCAAAAATTTGATAGTGGCCATTGATTACTTCACCAAATGGGTGGAAGCCAAACCGGTTGCATCAATAACGTCATCAAGCGTTAAGAAATTCCTTTGGGAACTCATCATTTTCCAGTTTGGTCTTCCACATGAACTGGTAAGTGACAATGGGACCCAATTTGCTGATAGCGGACTACAGGAATGGCTGAAAGAGCTTCAAATCAGTCAAAATTTCACATCTGTAGCTCATCCGTAAGCAAACGGTCAGGTTGAAAGAACCAACCAAACTATCAAAGAAGGGATCAAGGCAAGGTTAGGGACTAAACAGACGGGCTGGGTCGATGAGTTGCCCCATGTACTTTGGGCCCTTCGAACCCAAAAGAATTCTAGCAATACTGAGACGCCTTTTAGTCTGACCTATGGCACTGAGGCCATGATCCTAGCCAAAATCGAGATTCCATCCGCAAGAGTCTTGTTAATTAATGATAATGATCAAGAACTCCGGATGAATCTTGATCTTCTTGAAGAAAGAAGAGAACTAGCATCGATCCGCGAGCACAATTATAAACGACAGATTTAGAAATATTACAACTCGTGGGTCCAGAAATGCGAGTTTGATGCGGGAGACTTTGTCTTCCGCAATAATGAGGCTTCTGGCCAAGAACCTCCGGGCAAGTTGGCCCCAACTTCGGAGGGACCTTACAAAATGAAGCAAATACTGTCTAAAGGGGCCTACAAGTTGGAAAAATTGGATGGAACTGAGATTCCTCGAACATGGAATGGGGCCAACTAAAGAGGTGTTACATGTAGTTCGTTTATCTTTTTCTTTGGCCTGCGCGCCCAAATAGACTAGCAAAGTTATGAAATTTCAATTTTTGTAATTTGGCTTATGCCTGATCTATAGAAAATTTATGTTAGTCTCATATTATTGTAATCCTTTATTAATAACAACGAAGATCCGGCAAAGCACTTATATTATAACATATAAACAAAAATGTAACGGACAAAGCACAATTCTTATTACTTATCAAACGGGATTACATAGAGAGATGATATTTACACAGATGATAGTTCTCTATCTAAGGAGCTGCATCTTCGCCTCCTGCGTCTTCGTCCTCTCTATTTTCAACTTCGGCTTCATCTTGATCCTCGTCATCAAGATCAAGGAGATCCTTTAGTTGATCTATGTTATCTTCCTTATCCCCAAGCTCGGATATCTGCTCCGCAAAGGAAAACTTTAGAGTGTCAAAAGCCTTGGTCTTTTCGATAAGTACGACAGCAGTATCCTGGCCGTGCAGAATATGCTCCTCTGAAAGCTTGCCTTCCGAAGCAAATTTGTAACCTTCCTCAAAGCCTATCTGACGGCCGGTTTGTTTAGATGCATTCAAAAGAATGGCGACACAGTTCCCAAGATCGTCACAATTCCGAACGTCGGTGATAACCTATTGAGATAATTAAACATGAATGGTTATGGATAAGTTCGATCATTTACAACAAAAGAAGATAAATACCTTAGGAACTGCTTTCGCGAAAAGCCATTTCTTGTCTGCCTTAGCATGAATAAGTTCCATTTTTTGGCTGGCACACTCCAAGGCTTGGTTTCGGCTTTTGGCACCAAGGTCGGCCAAGCGCTTATGTTTCGCTGCTGATTCAGCTTGAAGAGTTTTTATCAGCTCTGCCTGTCTGTCCAACTGCTTTTGGAGAACGTTCGTGGCTTCCTCAGCAGCGAGACGCTTGGCCTCCTCTGCCTCCATCGCTTGGCAACTTTTTCGAGTCTCTTCCAGGGCCCCTAGAGCTTCTTTCTTGGCTTCAAGCAAGCTAATTTCCCGATCATCTCGCTCTTCTTTCATCGCCAGCCAGTCACGGCATATCTCTTGGCTAGTAGAGATAGTATTCGCCAGGTGATAAAAGTTTGAGTTCAGCAACTCCTGGAAAATACGACGACGTTGGCGCTCCCTTTCTGCGGGTGGAAAGCTTTCTCGTAAATACTCGAAGCACACGTTCACGTCGTTTAAAATTGAATCTTCGCGCAAAGTCCAACGCGGACGGTGTGGAGCAGCATCCTCTTCTTGAGGAGATGGAGAAGTCTGACGGCCGTAAGTGAACGCGCTAACGCCCCCTGGTCTTTGAAACGGTGAACATTAAAGGAGGGAGACATGCGGAGATTTTTAGACTCACCAATCTCCTTCCCCTTCAAAGGAGAATCATCCATAACAACGATTGGTTCTTGGACAGTCTTGGGAGGCGAGGATGGTGGAAACGAAGGTGGAGTTGACTTCCTTAGACCTAAAACGTCTTCCGAGAAGTCTTTCACTGAGAAACAATAATCGGTTTATTAATAAGCATAACCACAAGACTCAAAAACAGGATATTTTACCTGAAGAAGTGTCTTTGGTAGCAAGTTCTTGAAGACGAGTTCCCAAGTCTACAATCTTTGTCTTCTTCTTCTTCTTGGACGGAGCAGCCTTGGTGGGTTGAACTTTACGATTTTTGGCTGCCTTCGAAGCATCCGCACCAATAGCTTGAGGATCTTCCTCAACATTGGCATCACCAACCGACGGGTGATCACCCTCATCACCCGTCGACGGATTGGCGGTGGCCTTCGAATCCTGCTTACGGGTTAGACCTACAGTTGCACGCGACAGGCTAGTGGCATCAACTGTAACCCTCTTTCCACAGAGTGATGACTCCTCGCCGGACGAAAGAAGTACTATCTCTCCGCTGGAAGTAGCAGCAGTAATAGGTCGGGGTTGTGGAATGCCCTCACCTTTCAACACGAACTTCTCACTTTTGGCATACATCGCCTCGGAAACCACGGGTTCCGGGCTATGTGTGGTAGAGAAAAGGAAGTTATTACGTGTTCACTCTAGAATGGGCGCGTCCTTTGGGTCAATCGGACGACGTACCATCAACCCCTCCTCGAGATCCAAGAGGGTATTGAAGACCGAACCCTCACCTATATGCGAAGAAAATAAAATTAAGAGTGAGGGGGGATATTGAAAATGAAGGCTAGTAACATACTTACGTTTGTCCGAATTCTCATAATAAGGCTCCAAATTAGGGAATGGCCACAGTCGACTCACCTTCGCACTTACCATTGCCCCCTCGTGAATGAGACGCATGGGCGTCGGCGTCTTGGTTAAAGTGATGAACCACGGATGATCTTCGTACTCAATGGCGGGGACTTCCGGTGGTGCACCTTCCAGTTTACGACGAACCATCGTGAACGGAATAATGTCTTCCCGGATCCAGAAGAATTTCGATTTCCACCCATATATGCTTCTAATCCATTCGAAGCCAATAGATCTCTTCCCGGTGGTAGCAAAGCTATACCAACCGTCGCGGAAAGTCATCCTGTAAAACACGGCAAACATGCCAACAGATGGTTCGAAATTATGGGCTTGACAACAGAATTCGAAATGTCGAATTCTTAACATCCCAAAGGGATGAACCTGGTGTATATGGATCCCATATGTTGTCAAGATGAATTGGACCATCAGCCGGGCGTTCGGCCATTTTCTTCGCCGGCGGTGTAGTGGCAATCGCACCATCAGCCGGGCGTTCGGCCTCCCATTCCGGTGCCAGACCGTACACATTTCTAACATCGTCAAAGTCCTTCTCTTTGATGTTGCACCCAACCTCATGAATAGCAGGAGGATTCTTCTTATCGCCTGCCATTTGAGTGTAATATGAATAAGGAAATAGAAAGAAAAGTATAGAAGTCTCAGATCTGTTGTTATTGAAAGAGAAAGTTGGAAAGCGATAAGAATGAATGGAAGGCCTCATATGACTTATTTATACTCATCGCAATAAATGCGACTGATGGACTGACAGCAGAAAGAGAGAATGCGGACCGTTGGATGATTGACACATCAGGCGGGAGATTTGAAAAAGTGTGAACAGGCTGTCAAGAAGTGTCATACACATCTTGTCAGTTTCCCCTTGAGGTTCCTCTTTCCGCCACGTCATCAAAATATCCAACTTGCACAATTTCAAATTCAAAAATATCTTCTATAGATATTATCTCACAAACAGATATCGTATTAACAAGGCAAAAAGTTTTTTGCATTAATAAGCAAAAGACGGTTACAAAATATGGAGAAATAGTTACAAGCCTTAAAAATCTAAACCTATTCTATGGATTAGGGGCTGATGTATCTTCCAGAGCTTTTGGTGAAGTATCCTCGGACGAGGCGTCCTCAGATTCATCATCTAAATAGATCTTTAGTTGTCGCAGGCCATCATCGGCGGACGCAAACTCCGGAAGCATATTTTGTAGCGGGAAGATTAGGCCACCATACTCCTTAATCTGCATATCGTATTCCTGCTTCACATCAAGGCCATGAAGCGGATGAATCTCTGTGGCTTGACCAGATCGAGCATATTCCATGCCTTCGTTAAAACCGTTCACGTGGCCAAGTTGTGTGGAAGCAGTCATTAAATTTGCAAAGAAATCAATAAGCTCAGGACTTCCCCTAATATGACGGATGACCTGATAAAGGATAAAAGAAATGTATCAGCATTATAAACATGAAGTATACAATAAACAACAAATGAAGAAAACTCACAGAGTCAGGCCCTCGGTTGAGGAACCATTGTCGATCCCGCTCAGCACGCTCTGCCCTGACCTGAAGCTCTTGTAATTCATTGGTTGCTTCGGAGGCACGAGACTTCGCTTCCTAGCGAGATTGTAGCAAGGAGTCATAGGCAGACTGCATTTCAGTAGCAGTTTTATCCTTAAGCTCAGACTGCTCCCTCTGCAGCTTCAATTCTGCCTCGAGCTCCTGGATCCGGTTGCCTTGGAGGGTCACTTGGCTCTCAAGAACTGAATTTGCCTCTTAAGCACGAGCCAAGTCATCGCATGGCAGCCATTAGAAGAGAATTTTGTTTCTCGCAAGCCTCTTTCCATCGATGAGCAGCTACGTCATTTCGATCTTTTTCCTTTTGAAGTGCAGCCTCGGCGTCAGATTGTTTCCACCTTGCTGCACTTGCTGCCATGCGATGCTCCTCAGCTTCCTTTTTAGCACTCTCGACAGCCCGAGAAGCTTCGCCTAGTTTCCAGGGAACGCCATTCGCGTAAAATTACCTGGCTACAGGCCAAACTGTTATCCAGGGAAAAAGATAAATCGGTGTGAAGATCATGGCGCGAATGCCCACGCTGGTGCACCATTTCTGCAGGCGGCACGTAGTGTTTGACAAAGCTCATACAGGTCCCAGAAGAAAATCGAGACCCATTGACAATGTCCTAAGGAGGGACAAATAGACCATAGTCTCCTCCTAAAATCGCATCCCCGTAGTAATGAGAACTTGAAGTTTCAAGACGGACGGGGATCGAAGAAGACTGTTGCGGGGAACCATGTGTCGTACCTCCCCTAACCTCATGGACAGATGGTCCAAATTGGAAACTCCCGCCTGCACCCGTAGTCAGGGGAGAAGAAGTAAAAAAAGGTTGGGGGGGGGGGCGAGGTGGAGATTCGTTAATCCTGAAACCATCCTCATTGACAATCGGATTATCCTGGGAATCAGTGACGTTCCCAGTTTGAAAAAGGTAGTCCAGGTTTTCTGGACCCTTCGATTGAAAAGTTGAACCCTCTACATTAGCCTCCGCAGGAGGAGTAGATGGTTTATCTTTCTGTTCTTGTTCTGGAGGAGGAGATGATGGTTTCTCACGATCAGGAGTAGGTGAAGGTAATTTATCTGACACAACACCATGGTCAGATACTATGGACAGATCTGCATAAGGAAACCACATTTAGTTACTAACTAAAGCAACAAAATACAAGAAACATTAGAAAACATTCCAGTAACCATTCCCATGCGGTCTACAAGACTGTACGGTTTCTTATTGGGTCGACGAGTCTGTTGTTTCTTCGTTTCGGGTTCCTTTCTAGCATCCGCAGAACTTCTGCCTACGTCACTTGCTTGGGAGGCGCGAAGAGACCTTTTAGTTCCAGTTCTGCTATTAGATGCGAAACAGATGAAAACTCAGAAGCATCATCAGAGCTTCCTTCTTCTTGAGCGACAGAATCGTCACTCGATGATAGAATGGCGATTACCCCGTCAGAAGTAAGCGCATTAATGGGACGAGGGTTCAAAATATACACACCTGTCTGGAAGGTAGCGTCCGAAACAATAGGCTCGATACAGACCTTGACAGGAAAAAGGAAGTATTTTTCGGTCTTCTGAAGGATAGGCGTATCCTTCGCGTCACGGATACTCTTCATCACATGACCTCAGTCATCAAACAGAGCATTCAACATAGGACCTGGACCTGGAAAGAGAAACACCAAAGTCAGTCATATAATTCTCTTATAATAGTAAAAGAAAGACAACTTACGGTCATCCAAGCCAATAAACACGGGCTCCAGGTACGAAGACGGCCATAAGCGGCTCATGCCAGACCATACGAGGGCTTCCTCGGGTAGTGCCCGCATTGGAGTTGGATTGGAAACCAGAATGCAAAACCACTCCCGTCCCTCATAAGTGGTCGGGACAATGCTAGGGAGTGCCTCATTAGCCGGACGGCGAACCATGGGATCCGGTACCACATCCTCAGAGATCCAGAAGAATCTGTTCTTCCAATATTTAGAGCCTCCCTCAACTTCATAACCAATTCTCCTGTAAACTATCGCTTTACAGGTAAACCACCCGTTCCGGTTTACCGTTCGGTAGAAAACAATGAACCGGTCAAGACGGGGCACCATCTCATGAGCCATACACATGAACTCATAGCGGCTAATCCGCATAACAGCACGTGGATGCAACTGAGATAAGTGTCTCCCAAAAGCATTAACCACTCTCATAAAAAACTTCGTAAGAGGGAAACGGAAATTCCCGTATACGAAGTAGTCAGCATAAACAGCCATTTTGCCAGGCGGTGGCAGGCTGGCTATGGAACCAGGAGAAGGAAATTCAGGTCCCCATTCTGGTGGAATACCATACGTATCAAGCAATTTCTTATAGTCATTCTGGTCCCATTGATTTTCTACTTCATCAATCTCAGACTGAACAGTCGTCATTACAGTAAGATCTGGTAAAGTAGTAAGTGGTTATACGAAAACTCGAGTGGTGAAATCAAAGGTTCGGAAAGGGAAAGCAAAATGATAATCATGATTCAAGAGCGATAAAAATTCGAAAAGAAGTTAACTACTCCTATTTATACCCATCGTAATTAATGCGATGGGATATAAACATTGGAGAGAGAAAAAATCGCCCAACAGACAAACGCCACGTCACACGGGAATTCGAAAAAGAGAAAAAGTTGTACAGTCGGGTACAGTGACAGCCGTCATACACGTCTTGTCACTTGCCCACGCGCATGCGGGTGGCCAACTTGTCCCTTTTTATGATTATCTACAACAACAAAAGATATTTCTCATCCACTTGAAGAATAAAAAATCCCCAAATACATATTAAGTCCAAAATTTCACCCGCATAAAGTACTTCACGCGGAAGAAACACTGGACTGGGGGGACTTATAGAGGTAGGGTACCAAAAAGACCCAAATACCCTTAAGTACCATCCGTGGGTCAATCAGAGGTCCCTTATAAGGCACCCGCGGGACATATGGATCACCCGCATAATAATCTTAGTAAGAAGCACCCTCACAAGACATGAGGAAGCATCCTGGCACCCTCAGAAGTCATCCACAAGACGGAGTATCCGTCCGCGTAAATAACCATGAGGTAATGTCCCGAGGACAACTGTCAATAACTGGTTACCTTCTGGAAGATTTGCCAACATGCTTTCTTGGGCAATACGAGATCCCTCGCCCAATGAATAAAAGATACCTGTCAAAACCATTATAACCGTGCACATGGCCAGGGTTGTCTATCACCATATTCCGTGAGGACACGTGTCCAGGTTGTTATACATGCACATGTGACGTATAACTAAACCTATCATATGAGGACACGTGTCCAGGTGGTTATAAGAGCATCTTCTAAAAAGGACAGCTGACCCAATCACCTTCCCACACTCTTCAGCTACAAATACCCTCTCAACCATCATGAGGTATTCATTCACTCCCACTGTACTCTTACTATTCACTTGAGTACTTTATCTTCGTCATAACGGTACTTATTCTCACGCCGGAGGGTGGTTACGGGAAGACCCCTCCTCTTGTCCTTCCCGTAACGAGCTCACGGTGTTTGTTTTGCAGGCTCACGTCACTGGACTTTAGAAATTGTGTTCATATTGTATTGGTCATTATCCGTATCCTACCTTGTGGACTCATTGGATCTAGGACATGTTAAGGGGAGTAGATCCGTCCTTCTTCACAACCCAATACTCATCCCAAACCTAACAATTCACAAACACCAAACACAACTATACATCTTAAGCAACATCCTTAATCCATACAATTACAACCCAAACTAATAAACTTTTCTAAGCAAACACTTGTAATTATCAAAACAAACATAAAACTTAACAATAACACAAACAATCTTCAGACATGCCATCCTTATGCCCCAATATACCTCATCTTAATTATGATTTTCTTTTTTAAAAATCAAGTCATCAAACCCAACAATTGTAAAGATAACCCAATGATTTTTTAAGAATCAATCAGTTCGCCAAACCATCCAGCACACTAAAGCAATATATTGCAGCAGGTAAACATGAACCAATATTGCCCTTTGTTCATACATCAACCAGCTACCAAGAAATTAGCATCGAAGAACCAAGCCAATGATAGTCAACCAACTGTGCAAGCTAGTAGCAAAACTTAATAACCAACTATATGTAGTAGTAGCCATATCTTGTCAGACTTTCATGCACCATTGTCTGATTTTCATGCACCCTTGTCAAGTTTTTATACATTACCCAGTATACTAAATTGAAAAATGGAGCAGCGTTACACGTTGTAAAGTTACAATTAGGTACCAAAAAGAATACTTAATCCTGCAATAAAACTAAACCATGCATTAAAATATGTCATTTTCGTACTACATAAATGTTATACACAACATATATGTGTAGTGTATATGTAATACATCATTATTTGTGTATCTGTGATATATGTGCACCCATATGGTAAAATCTTTTTGTTCAACTAACACATCCAAAAAAACGTGCAACCAAACACATGATCAATGTGTTGCGTATGTGCAATAGTCAACAAATACAATTAGATGTATCAACATATCTTATGTTATAATGCAATAAACTTGTGCATTATAACCAGATATTCATACGCACGATAAAATTGTTGTGTTCCGACCAACATATATAAAAAATGTGCAACCAAACACACGATCCAGGTACTACATATGTGCAATAACTGATTAATCATGAAAAACAAGAACAAAATCTAACTAATATCAGCATATTATTTTTTGATTTAAAGAAAACACACAAAATCGTTCGTATTTGACACGGTAGTCACTTAATTGCCAATTGTAATGTGTCTACTCGACTCTAAATGCAGCCAAACACACGATTCAGGTTCTACATATGTGCAATAATTGACTAATTATTCAAAACATTAACAAAAATTAACTGATATCACCATATTGTTTTTTGATTTAAAGCAACACACACAAACTCGTTCGTATTTCACACGGTATACACCTAATCGTCACTTGTAATGTGCCTAATCGACTCTAAATGCACGAATCATTCTGGAATACACGAGAAATACGAATAATCGGTGCTTGTAGCATATGAGATTAAGTACTACGATTGTTAACCTGCTATCGATACTCTGTTTCGTTCTTGATTTTGCCACCGATTGCTCAAACCCTAGGTTTTCATGGAGTTTGAAGAAGGTTGCAGATGAAAGAGGGAGAGTGTAAGCGAAGGGAAAGTTTTTATTTCTTTTTATTTTTCTAATTCCAAATATACCCTTGACCATTTAAAAACCCTGCCTCACATCCCCCCCCTCTATTTTCATCCATTGATGTGTTAAATCTCATGGTGATAATAGGAGTTCTCAAGTTCTCTCTTTTAAAGAAGTTTTCTCTTGATCTCATCCCTATATATATATATATATATATATATATATATATATATATATATATATATATATATATATATATATATATATATATATATATATATATATATATATTGACGGGTCAACCCTGGTTTTCTAACTTTCCCCTAACAAAATAATAATTAAATATTATATAGTTTAAGTTAATTAATTTATTAAACTATTTAAATAACATACCTTAGGGACGGTTTTACTTCCGAGAGAAGGTGGAATGTGGAGTTACAATTTGAACACAATTTACTATTTATAGAAAGATTTTGGTCGTGTTTACCAAGAAAACTTGCACATGAAGGTTAGAATTATAACATATCTCAAATGAGAATACCAACAAGCATGCGTGTCTTAATTTTTACATGTACACTAATGTGTTGATGCACATGTGCGATGACGTTTTCTTTCCAAAATTATGATGTCATATTGTTATTACTATCATTCTCAATATATTATTTTTACAATACACATGTACTCATTTATCAAACAATTTTACTTTCATCTAACTAGAGTATTATTATTATTATTACTATTATTATTATTATTATTATTATTATTATTATTATTATAATTAATTTAGCTCAAATCTCGTTTTTCTTTTATAACTTTCAAAATATAACGTTTTATAAAATTACGAAGGAATATTGGTTTTAAATAATACCAACTATGCCCTATTGGTAAATAACAGTCCGAACTTTACACTTGCCTGCTGACAGTCCCAACTATTGGTGTTTTTGTTTTTAACGGACCGCGACTAACGGATGATTAACTCCGTTAGTGATTTGCTGACATGGCACGCCTGGTTATCAAAATTGCTTATATGGCAGCTTACTTGGCAACCACCACCACCAACAGCCCTAGATCTCAATAAACCCATCTTCTTACCTCTACCATCTGTAGCCTCGCTACCTTTTTCACTTCACTGCCACCCACTTCCACCACCGGCCACCGCCGCCACACCAGACCTTCCACCACCGCCGCTACAATAGATCTTTCGTGCCACTGCTGCCTCTCCTCCAATCTTTCTTCTACGTCAGCACCCACAACCTCCGTTAACCACTTATACCGCCACCTGCAACCGCCGTCCCACCCTCTACCACCGGCGCCACTTGCAACTTCTATTATGCACCTCTGCAACCTCTGATTTTCTTGAATAAGTAAACCTCAGATTCGTTAGATGGATATTTGAAACTTGAATTGATGAATGGTGGGGAGAGATTGTGGTGATACAGTGGTTGCCTGATTGGATTTATAACTCATGTCTGAGTTATGAATTTAAAGCAATAAACATGGAATCGTACCTTTTGACGTTTCAGTGGTGTATCGGAGAAATTTGGGGGTTGGTCAGTGGAACAAAACCAAAGCAATGTACCACGAGGATTACGAAGAAAAGAAGCAATCGAGTTTCTGAATTATATAAGTTTGTTTCTCCAACAGTGTTGGCGGGGCTAGGGTTTGGTGGTGGCGGGTGGTGGTGGTGGTGGGTGAATTGCAGGAGAGAGAGAGAGAGAGAGAGAGAGAGAGAGAGAGCATTCTTATACAGAACAACGTATGCTACCACATAAGCAATTTTGACAACTAGGTGTGCCGCGTCATCAAATCACTAACAGAGTTAGTCATCCGTTAGTCACAACCCGTTAAAAACAAATACACCAATAGTTGGGACTGTCAGCATGCAAGTGTAAAGTTCGGACTGTTATTTACCAATATGGCATAGTTGGGATTATTTAAAACCAATATTCCAATTACAAATATGTCGTTGAAACATACTCATTTTTCTCTATGTTTCGACCTAAGTTTCATTAAAAATGGAACAAGGTCAAATATAATATAATATATTTTATTATCATTATACGGCATTTCATAATACTATTCAATTGTCTCAATATCTCATACCTTAGATAACTATTTTACTCATTACTTACTCGTTTATCAATTTTAGATACCTGTCTAATCATCTTATATTTAAGGGTTCGTTATGTCTATTAAGCACCTTGTATAACAATCATTGAGTATGAACTAAAATATTTTATTTATGTTTAAGAATGGGATGTTACAAATATCCCCTACCAATTTAGGGGTTCGTCCTTGAAACCATTATGTGGATAATAACTTATGGTAATGCTCTCTCATTTCTTTTTCAAATTCCCAAGTTGCCTCGGATCCTTTTCTATGATTCAATAGTACCTTAATTTGGGCTATTTCTTTGTTTATGAGCTTCTTCGATCTAGGATTGCCACATGCTCTTTTATGTAGTTGAGTTTGTTGTCCACTACGTTGTCACTTAGTGGTACATAGGTACATTCATCGTTCAAACATTTTCTCAAATATGATACATGAAAGGTATTATGGATACCTGTAATTCGTGGGGTAGGTTTAAACAATAAGCGACCTTCCCTACACGTTTGATGATTTTGAAAGGTCCTATGTATCGAGGGCGTAGCTTCCCACACTTTATAAATCGGATGATCCCTTTCCAAGGAGAAACTTTTAGCATGACTAAATATCCGACTTCAAATTCAATTGGGCACCTACGCTTATCAGAATATGATTTTTGCTGATCCTATGCAGCTTTTAATCGAGCTCTAATTTGATCAAGTTTCTCAGAAGTAAGTTTTACCACTTCATTGCTTCCTAGGTCCTTCTAACCTATCTTTACCCAACATACAGGGTCCTGCATTTCCTTCCATATGACATTTCATATGGAGGCATACTTATGCTAGAGTGATAACTATTATTGTGCGAAAACTCTACTAGCTATAGATATTTATCCCAACTACCCTCCAAAATCCAAAACGCATGCACGTAGCATGTCTTCTAAGGTATGGATAGCCCTTTCACTTTGGCCATCTATTTAAGGGTGATATGAAGTGCTAAGAAATAAATGAGTGCTCGTTTCTTCATGAAATGTCTTCCAGAATCGTGAAGTAAACATGTGACTTTATCCGAAACAATACTTACAGGTATTCGGTGATTGGAAACTATTTCTTTAATGAATATTTCGGCTAGCCTTTCAGAAGTGTAACTTTCTCCTATTGGGAGAAAGTGCGCGTTTTTTGTTAACCGGTCTACTATGACCCATATACTATCGATTTTTTTTGTGTACGAGGTAACTTAGTAATGAAATCCATGGTCAGGTGTTCCCACTTCCAAGTAGGAATTTCAAGAGGTTGTAACTTACCATATGGTTTCTTGTGTTCAGCCTTAACTTGTAGACAAGTTAAACACTTTTCTATATACCTAACTATGTCGTGTTTGTCACACCCCAACCTAAGGCGGAAATGTCGGGACGCGAGCTTTGGTTCACAACTCACAATGTACTATCATGCAATATTAAAGGTGACAATATCTATTTATTTAATTTAAGAACATATAACTTACAAGTACATCAAGTACAAAGAAATTACAAAATAGAATCAGACAGACTTGTATATGTTTTAATCCTAAAAGTCTTCACTAAGTTTTCTTCACCAAGCTTGCAATCAATCCAATCTAAAACTTGCATATGCGTATAAACTATATATATTTTGTCAACACTAGGTTGAGTGAGTAAAACATCAGTTAGTTGAATACAATATAATATAAAAGAACCAAACCATCCATTGTGAGATAATCAATTAAAGTTAATAAGCAAGTAAGGGTGTCAGTAGATGCGAGACCAGATGAACTGGGCGATGACTACTACGACAGTCGGATGATCATACTAATAATGTGATTATGTTGGACCTCTACGTATGCGTCCAAGTAAGCAAGTAAACAAATAGCAAGTTAAACAAGTAATTGATATACACACAAGGATCAATGGTGCACTAGTAAGAATAATAGATAAATATTATACGATACGCATATGTCCCCAAAAATATATAAAAATGAGTAAGAAGGGGAATGAGTTACTCACATGATTAGATGAACAAAATTACAAGTGATGCTGATAGCTTGTTAAACCCTTCAGAATTTAGCGTCAAGGATTCTTAGTTAAATAATATAATATTAATTAATGACAAATTATATAATACGTATAAAGGATTTTAGGGTTTTGATTGATTTAATTTGGTTGTGATAGAACGTTATTGATTAAACGATTGATCTTTACGGTTATTGCTAGGATCATTAGCTTTATTAATTATAAAATCATAATTAATTACTCTGAATAAAATATATATAATTAAATGGTTAAATAATTTAAACAATTAAGATATAAGATATGTTGTAATAATAAAATCTAAATAAATAGATAATTAAATATACAAATTAATAAAATAATTTGATTAAATATTAAATGAGATATACTTTTAATTATTTGAATAAATAAAATAGTAATACATAAATAATTAGATAATCATAATAACAATGTGTAATTATTTAAATATAATATGTAATAAGATATAAATAAATACTTTTTTTAAATCTTTAAGGAAAATCTATTTAATACGTTTATTAGATATAATATATATATATATATATATATATATATATATATATATATATAGGGTGGGGTTAAAATAAGAAGTGAGTTATTTGTAAGAAGTGTAAGAAGTGATTTTAGACGTTGGATATGTGGATCTGATGGTGGAGATTGTTAGTGGGTTTTCTTGTCGGTGTGTTATATTTTATATCAATGTTTAAAGTAGTTTAGGGGTAAAGAGGTCAATTTGGTTATTGTAACATGCAAACTGTCAACTCTTTTATCTATGGGAAGTACTAATTAGCAGCTCATAACATCAATCAATCTTTCTCTCACCAAATCACATATTACTAAGAGGCGATTGTTAATACGAATATTGTTCAAGAAAAATTAGTAGCTGTGTTCTTCATCTAGACATTCTGACAGGTTTGTTGTGTTTTTTTATCATTTGAATCTACTGGTTATCATCTTTTTAAAGAGATTTTCAATGTTGTCGGACGTCGATTCGTTTTCTAATATTCCGGCGATGTGGTTATTGATTGTGTCTCTGAAAATTGTCGAAAATGGAGACCAAATCACCCATGAAGAGAGCAAAGTTAATGAGGAGTAATTTCGAAGAAGCCCAAGAATAGCCTACAACGCAAATATGAGAGATGTCGAGGCTGGGAAAGAAGTCAAGAAAACGTGTATCCTGATAGGTAACGACCGTGAACATATGTTGTCGGTTGTTCATATCTAATGAACGAGGTGTGTATTGATTGTATTATTTTTTTTTGCAGGGACGAGTTCGGGAAATGCAAAGAATCATCCAGTTCTGGATAGTAAGTTGGATTATGTTATATAAGTAGGTGTACGCTAAAGCATTTCTGCTATATGCTATGTGATTTAATGACATGATGATTTGAAAAACACAGGTAACAAGAGCGACTCGGATGATGATTTTGTAAATCCACCTGTTAGAATGAAGCATAGTATTAAGGGTAAAACGGAACCAAAGGTTGTGTATCACGAGTATAGCAGGGAAAGAATAAGACCCAGGGTGAAAGCTAGCTTATTCCATGAGTATATCACAAAGCTGAGAAATGAGCAGAAGAATAAGGTAAGACAGATGGGGTTTGGGAGTATTCTAGATATCAGTATAGAGAATATACCAATGGGTTTGGGTCATTGACTGGTTAAAAATTTCGACTACGAGAGTAGTGTCTTGAATTTGGGAGGTAAACAAATTAGAATTACTCCAAAGCTAGTAGAGAGACTTTTAGGGATACCTAGGGGGAAGGTTGAGATAGTCGAGACGATGAGGCCAAGGGTAGAAGATGTTGTTGTAAGTAGGTGGAGGAGTCAATTGGCAGACCCAAAGGCAAAGGTATGCCTACTTAAATTTATGGAGTACGCAAAAAACCAAATAGATAGTAGTTGGAATTTCAGAATGAACTTTCTTGTTGTTTTCGACACGTATATGGGGGATATTACTGGTAATAACACAGTCAACCCGCGATTTATACCATCCATTAAAGATGTTGATGCTGTTATGGACCTGAATTGGTGTGAATGCATGGTGACAATGTTGAGGAGAACACATAAAAAATGGAAAGAAACAGAGAGTACAATGGGTCAATGACATTACTTGCGGTATGTATTTTTTATGCATATTGTGTATACATGAATTAATGTATGAGTAAAATGTTTTGTTGTTAATGAATGTTTAGTTAGCTGTCAATTATTGATATATTTTTAATATTTGGTATGTAGTTTGCATATGCAAATGACCACTTTGGAAGTATTGTGGAAAATGGTAAGGTTTTGACACCGGTTAAGATATTCACGGACGGTGACCTTAGTAAGTTACAAGATATAAAGGAAAAAGTGCGCTTGGTTAGTAGCGTGAAACGAGGAAAACGAGTGGGTACTGATGGCCAAGATGATAAGAAGGGAAAGAAACATAAACCGGATATTGACGTGGAAAAGGAGATGAGAAATTCATAAAAAAAGATTTAAAGAATATGGTGATTAAAAAGAAAAAAACAGTCGTGAAGAGAAAAGTGTGTGTAGAAGATAAGGATATTGATGAGAATATGAAACATGTGGGTGTTGTCGTAGAGTCAGAAGAGACTGAAGGAGCAAGTCATGAAGCTCATGAAGGTGGAGGATCTCTCAATATGGGGACACAAACTGAGGAGGAGGTACGGAATTGTAAATCGTTTTTGTTTTCTGTTTTATGATTTCCTAGGTTTGTGGTTTATGGTAATATGTTTGTTGTATTAATAGGATAGGGCTGAAAGGCTTGCGGACCTGATACAACACTTTGATAATGTTTACGGTGATATATGCCGTGAGTTTGTAGAGACAAACGACGTGTGTTCGGATAGCCTTTTAATTAAAGAACTGGACAAAGACTGGAAGAAGAATCTTGCTAGATACACTGGTATGAATGAAGAGGATGTGAATATTAAAGAATGGGCTTCAAGTGTTGAAATTGTGGAAAAGAGTATCGGTGAATACGAAATAGGTCCAGATATGGTAACACCAAAAAACAAAAAGGTGACATTTAGTTTGACCAAATTTGACATCGACTCAGTAGATAAAGGTCAAGAAGTTGAAACACCAAATACACGAAGCAAGGGTAAACAAGTTGTTCAAGTTAGTCAGGAGTCACCAAGGAACAATGTAGTGTTCAATGAAGATAGGAGCAGACGACTTAGATTCCTATCTGAAGTGTTTTGCTCACCTTTCGCAAAACGTGCGGTTAATTTGACATCTTCAATTACAAAACAGGAAACTGGGGTGGCCGAGTGTATGTTTTCCGCGTACGGGAATCAGCGGTAAGTAGTATTTGCTCTTACTTATGTGTTTTGTATGGTAAAAATTGATATGTTTAGATTTCAAACTGTTTTGATGCATTGAATAGCTATCGGATAGATTCATGTCATAATTATGTGTTCTGGGGTAATGTAGGGATGTCGTATTTAGCACGGACAAAGGCGTTATCATTAGACATGTAATTATGGAAACGCTGCATCCGGATGTGTTGGTGCATGTATCAGTGATGTCGGCGTGGGCAAGCGTGTTAAACCATGAGGAATTCATCCGAGCGAAACACAACTCATTGCATAGGCTGTATTGTTCATCTGTGATGTTGGTAAGTCAGTTGGCAATTTGTAATTAGATGTTAGCTACGTGTACTACATAAACAGATTTGTTGCATTAAACAGCTACCGGATCATTATGAGAAAGACGTGTCCACGAAGTATCATATTTCAGTGTGAATATGGAAAAGATGCTGAGTATGCAAAATTTAAAAGCATTCATGGGGTGGAATTGGTGTTAATACCGATAATATACGTTAAACACTTCTATTTAATGTGTTTCAACCTGAAGACGTGTCATATTCATATGATAGACAACATGGGGACGACGGAGTCATTTAAGAGCAGATCTAAAGGGTGGCCTGAGAAGATGGTATGTGATTTTTATGTTTTTCAATACTTTGCAATTGTAGAATTATAACATTTTTCTTCGAAATTATATCAGAGGGAGACGCTAGCGGGATACTTGGCGTTTGTAGAACACCAAGGTGCGTCGAAGATGAGGAGCTAAAATATAACAAGAGTTGATGTACCGTGGAGAACTATGTACAACTATGTTGACTGTGGAGTGTCTGTGATGAGACACATGGAGACGTTTAAAGGAGGAAACACAAAAGAGTGGCATATTGACTGTGGGCTGAGTGATGAACTTGACAAACGTGGTCGGGTGTTACCGAAACAAAAGGAAGGGCTTGACGATCTTCGAAGGAAATGCGTAGCCAAGATTCTACTAAGAGAAATCAACTTGTCGAAGGGTGTGATTGTGAACGATGTGATGGAGTATGAACAAATGGCAGGAGCGGAAAAAGAAAAGATGCAGAAGACAGCGGCGAGGAGAATGGTGGACAGATTGAAACCCACTTGATGTAGGTTATAAGTATTTTGTTTATCAGGTTGTCAGTGTTTTGTTTATCGTGAATGTTTTTAGACTGTTTTGTCTTGGTTGTGATGTTTTCAGCGAACGGTTTTAATACGTTTTGATGGATGATTATGGATATGGATGTAGACTTTTTTATGTTTTGGTAAACTTCCGTTGTTGAATGTCTTGGTGGTTTAATGGTTGTAGTATGTTTTGATGGATAATGCCAGATATGGTTTGAGTATGATTTGATGAATAATGATTGGTAACTTGTAGCTCAGGTTGTGCAACTTGTGTGGTTTGTAAAAAACACATTGTTGGTTTTGTATTGTTAGTAGACGGATATTACAAAAGAATATGAGTTGCTACATATGAATATGCAAATGTATTTGATATGATATAGTAAGGACAATGGAAGGTGTGTCCAAAAATTATAGGCATAGAAAGTGAAAGTAATAAACAACCGAATGTATTTGAAGATAACAAAGTATGTGCAACAAGTATGAAAATAACACACAACAACAACTCATCGATGATACAGTTAACCATAATGAATCCCCTCTCCCCTACAATTATAGAAATAACACAAAACAGAAAAGGCATGAATGTGTTTGGGTAGTGTGTATTTTAGGAGGGACAATTGAATTCGTGCGTTAAAGTTATATGAAAATAACAAATCATCATCCATACATTTAGCCATAATGAATCAACTATGATTATGAAAATAGCACACACCCAAAAATGCTAAAGTACCTATAAATATCAAATCATCGATATGGATAACCGGTGTCTGATTCAAAAAAAGAAAACACGAATCAATCAAACCATGTAAAAGTGTTTTGTTTAAAAAAGGTAGTATTAAAAAATAGACATGCAGGCTATTCTTCCATAGTCTCATTATGTGATGAGATCGGTCCGTCTTCTGAAGTGTTCTCATTGATATGGTACTTGTGATGGTTACGTGCGTCATGACCTGGCTCGTGGCATATTCTACAAGTCCTTGGGGGCTTATCCAGTTGACTTTGACTGATAGCTTGCTCGCGTAATGACCTATAGCGAATTGGAAGCCCACATCCTTTATTCCTAACACCAATTGGAGCACGAATATTGATTTGCTCTGGTTGGGTAACACCGGTTAGTTCAGCAAACCTGTCTCGCCGATTGGGTCTAGGGGCATCAAAAATAACCTCATCAACGGTGGCTTTGTACTGATTGATGTAGTCACGGTAATGTTGTAGCTTCTCCATATCAGTAACCAACTTGTTTATAATATGACCATGAGCAATGTTTATGTCTCAAACAACACGATAAACGTCGGTAGTTTTGTCTATGTTGGGCTCATCAAATCCAATTGACCGCATAGGGCTGTTAGAGACAGCGTCTTTTGTCCACCTACGACTAATGTACTGCTTGGGAAATACACTGATGTCTAAAATGTGGAGCACCTTGAAGATGTGACGACATAGTAAACCAAATTGCTCGAACCTCTTACAGTTGCAATACACAGTGACGTCTTCCTTGCGAATCATAACCTATCAAGAAGCATAATTTATAGGTAAATAAGTGACAACACATAAACACAGTACCAAAAAAATGTCATACTACATACCTCGTGAAAAGAATCAGGTAGGTGTAGAAAGTCACGAATATTGAACTTCAGATAATCATCAACAGGTAGGTAACTCATGGAAGTGCAATTGTGAAGAGCTGCATGTATTTCCAATTGGACATAAAAAAATGGTCCGTGTGTAGATTTCGGAAGCTTGTTTCTCAAGTGCAAAGTTACTCCATGTTTCGGCTCTTTTGTACCTACAGTCATGATCGTTCTTCCTATGTTCGTGTCTCTGATGATCTAAGGCTGTATCAAAATGTGACAGGAACTTAACCAAAGTGCATCGCGGGTTACAAAACTTGCCAAAAAATGGTTCTCGCTCTCTGATCGGGATGATGTACGCATGAGCCCAGACATGGTTTCTTCACGATAATATGCAGGAATCCATGATTGTCTAATGTGAAATATATCTTTCAGCCAATCGTGGTCATTTAACTGAAAATCATTCATGATTGAAGCCCACTCCTTTTCGAAAAGTTTGGGTGCTATTGAGTCCGTCCACACAATATCACACAACCGAGTCTTAAAATCTGTGGTGTTGCAAAGGTTGGATCCAAACTGGAAGAATACAATGTTAGAATGGTATACAAAAAAACATTCAAAAAGGGATAAGCGAAAAACATAGTTTTGTTATACCTTCCCTGACAACTTATCCATAATATGCCACATGCAAAGCCTATGCCTCGAATTAGGGAAAACGTCTTCAATTGCACGTTTCATAGCCGGGTCTTGGTCAGTTACAACAACTGATGGTTCATAACCAAAAGCCCTCTTAAAACACCTCAGCAACCAAATGTATGATTCGGCGGTTTCCGATCCAAACAATGCTGCACCAAGGGTAACATTCCTGTTATGGTTGTCGATGCCAGTAAACGGAACAAAAACCAAGTTGTACAGGCACAAAAAAAAATAACTAATCACTTTGTAAAATAGTATAATGGAATACGACTAAAAGTAAGTGTTGTGTTATTACTTGTTATGTCGATATGTTGCATCAAATGACACAACATCACCAAAAACGTAGAAATTCATCTTCGCACGCTCGTTTGCCCAAAATAAACCCTTTAACGCACCGTCAGGGCTAGTAAAATAATCACATGAGAAATTAGGAAAAAAAATCTTTCTTCGCCATAAGGCGCTGAACAGCCATCTCAGCATCTTAGTCTCCTATATATAAGTTGATATATCTTTTATAGTTTTTGCAATCAGACTTTGTTGCGCCAACTTTATCGAAACCGCCATACATGGTCCTCATTATGTTGAAAGCTTTAACCGGACCGATGTTAATATTAGCAAGATCGTCTAACATCTTTTTGTGTGTGAATGTTAGCTCACGAGCAATAGTTATGAAATGGATGTCGTCTTCATCAACAAATGGATGATTGTGTGCTTCACCAAAATATTTCACCCTATAATTTCCTTTATCCGTTAACGTTAGCCTTAATTATGCATCGCAATTGGTTCTTTGAGAACCATTCCTACGCTGATTTTTCCCTTTGAAATCTTCAGCTATTGTGTCAACTTCTTTAACGGTTCTTGATGCCTCTTTAGTGCAAACAAAGTACTTCAAACGAACAACATTATTTTCCACCCACTGGGTTGATTTCCTAATACAAAAACCGCCGGCTAAAGCGTACCTTTGATAGAATGCCTCTGCCTCGTCAATAGTGTCAAAAAGCATACCTTCGTTGGGTTTGATTGACGCAGACACAACTGGCGTGTATGTCTTCCTACCAGAATTGGGAGATATATGTTGTATACCAACCTCCTTGTATACGGGTGGATCTATAAGAACGATGTAACGTAAGTAAGGATATACAACAAAGAACAATATAATATGTACTCACCCCCGCCAAACTATTGTATATTTTTGTTATTTAAACACATGAAAAACTGATCAGTTTGATGACTAAAGGTTACAAGACTTTGACCAAACAAAAAAACACACAAGTTAGCAGATCAATTCAAATCTGAATAGTTTACAGGTTATATGCAAACAAAGAAACGCTGAATAAAAAGAGACAATCAAAATCCGTTAAATATAACACAACAAGCCTATCAAATCATGTTCTAGTCATATCACCTAGATAGTATTCAATGGAAAAAGAACACACTAGATACTAAAACACAGCAACCCAATCAATATGGAAACGGACACATAAACACCTGGAATGAAATACTAAAACATCTTCTCTTTATATTGAGTAAATAAAACACACTTCAAATATGAGTAAAACAACATCCGGTAATACAACACAAAAACACTATGAATACTAATATGAAAAAAAACCGCACATAGAGTCATCGTGATGTATATTGAGTAAAAACACGATGATGAATATTGAGTAAACAATGATGTATATAGAGTCATCAAAACACACTTCCAATATGAATAAAATCAACAACTAGTAGTAGAATACAAAAACACTATGAATATGAATCTGAAATACATCTGCACATATCAAGCCTAAGACGACGTATTGATTCTGATAACCTATCGACGAACAACTTAGTATGTATATATTTACCTAGTTCATCTACGTCCTTGAAGTTACTCATGGTGAATTGTTTCTGGAAATCGACTGAAACTTGCTCTGAAATTCGTTAATGGATTGTTTATAGTAAATAATATGATTGATATTATTCCAAGATTATAGATAGAGATTATAACTGCCGATTCCATTAAATTAGATATTTATTTTACTTAATTAATTTATTTTTGGTTAATTAAAATAAAATGTTTGTTTACAATCATGCCCTTACATGGAAAACTAGATCTTAGGGTCAAAAACACTTCTTACACTTCTTAGGATAGATCTACTTCTTATTCTAACCTTCCTCTCTCTCTCTCTATATATATATATATATATATATATATATATATATATATATATATATATATATATAATATAATATAATATAAGCAAGTTTATAAAGACGTTCAACGACGAGAAAACATGAATTAGAAGTGTCGTTAATAAAATAGTGTTGTTTATTATTAACGTATACATACATATATATATATATAGGGGTGGGATCTAGAGAGAACTCCTCTTAAAGAGAGAACTAAAGAACTAGTAAAGAATTATTTTTAACTATTTTTAAAAAATTATTTTGTGATTTTTTTTCTTTCCTCCTAATAAGATGATATTGTTCCTAAAAAAACCGTCTATGTAATACGTATGTGCATTAATGTGTATTGTATATATAAAATAGTGTTTTATTGCATATAATACAACATAAATACATTATCTAAATACACACTATTGAATATATGCAAATACGACACTAATAATTGTATGCAAAACACATTATCGCATATATATAATACAACACTAATACACATATGCACTATATCGATTTTTTTTTAATTTGTGTATATAATATAACAGTATTGCAAATATACAATACAAACAACTATATATATGCTATTCAACACTATTTAAAATATCAAAATGCACACTATTGCAAATATGCATTATAAAAAAAGTCGGTGTATTGCATATATGCATTACAACGTTAATTTTTTTTTATTTTTTTGGTAATTTTTTTATATTTTTGTGGTGAAGAATAACAACTTATAAGATGGATGAAAGAAAAAAATTAAAAATATTTTTTTTAATTAAATTAAAAATACTTCATTATTAGTTCTCTAGTTATCTCCATAAAATGGAGTTCTCTCATGATCCTCTCCCTATATATATACATATATATATATACACAAAAACTTGTAACTGTATTAATTGACAAGAACTACAAACTTTATGATGCTAGTTTTAATAGAATAATATTTACTTAATAGCTAATATTAATTTATCATTTATTAAAACTAATTTAATAATTAACAAGAACTAATTAAAAATAAAACCCTAAAAAACGGGTGGTCGGGTTCAAACTCACGACCACCGGGTCTTAACACACACACCAAACCAACTGGAGTAAGATGCCAGTTGTGTATCAAATGAAAACATAAGTTTAAATAATAGGCTGTTAAAAATCCAAATTGGATCATAAACCCTAGAATCATAATTGATTAATCCAATCAGTGATTGGTAAATTTGATTAGGGCTTTTTTTACGGATCAACGACGACTATATTACACCTATTAATTACCTGTAACGCTGCTGGATGGATTGTTGACGACGACGGGAACAGACGGCTTGAACGCGAGCTTGTTAGGGGACGGGACGGCTTCGATAATAAAATTAACCACGAGGGTTTACGTTGTAATGGTATGTGGAACGTGCAAGTCAGTTTAATTGCAATATCATCACCTCTAGAGGGTATAACACCCACCTACTATGGATGGTTTCGTATTTTTGTAATTCCGTCATCCTATTGATCTAGTTTACCAAATTAACTACGTCGGTGAAGATAGTTGAGGTTGTATGAACGATTCGCATATATAAATTCCATGATTAGGACGAAGACTGTGGTACAAGACATCAAACGGGTCACGGGTTACGGGTTTGGATATGTGTTAGGTGTTGGACCTTGATTATAATATAAATATTAAACAAATTACAATCTAGTCCCTATATTATATAGATGGATACAAAATAGGTTAAAACTAAACTTTATGGGTGTAAATTGAATTTAACCAAAGATATAATATTTTAATTAAATATATATGATAACTAATAATAATAAAATAATAATACTCGATATATACGATATTTTATTGATTAAAGTTACCCGAAAACGAAAATGTGTCGGATATTGGATATTAATAAAATAACTAAAAACCCCGAGTTGTTACAGTGTTTCATAACGGGCCACCAATAATCTCTCTTTAAATCGGAGCACATTTTAGTAGTTCCGGGATGGATGGAATATCGAGATTTGTGAGCCTCATCTAGTATTCTTTTCCTTACTTCTTTTCTCGGAATCCATATTCGATCATACCTTAACTTAATGCCATATTCATCTCCAGTTAAATCCTTAACTTGCCCAAATATACTTTCTTTCTTTACGTTTTCTTCCTTTAAAGCCTCGGCTTGAGTTGCCTTTATTCCTGTCATTAGTTTAGAGCTCAGGATTAACTTATACAATCCGACCTTAAGGGTTGGATATTTTCTTTTAGGCTAAGAGCATCAGCAAATACATTTGCCTTCCCTGGATGATATAGGATTTCCCAATCATAATCATTTATTAACTTCAACCATCTACGTTGCCTCATATTCAAATCCTTTTGTTCGAAAAAATACTTTAAACTTTTGTGATATGAGTAGATGGTGCACTTGGTCCCATATAAGTAATTTCTCCACATCTTCAAAGCAAAGACCACTGCTGCTAGCTCCAGATCGTGAGTCGGGTAGTTAGCTTCGCTCGATTTTAATTGCCTTGAGGCATAAGCTATGACCTTACCCCGCTGTATAAGTACACAACCTAATCCTTGATGAGAAGCATCTGAATATATTACCGGATCTTCAATTCCTTTTGGTAGGGTTAGTATTGGGGCTTGAGTTAAATGCTTCTTTAATTCTTGGAAAGCTTTTCCTAGACTATCACCCCATACAAACTTAATGTCTTTCTTAGTTAATTTTGTAAGGGTTGTTGATATCCTAGCAAAATCTTGGATGAATCGTCGATAATACCGAGCCAGTCCTACGAAACTTCTTACGTTAGTAGGTGTCTTGGGTAGTTCCCATTTGATTATATCTTCTATCTTTGTGGGATCTACTTGTATCCCCTGATAATTTATTACATGTGTTAGGCATTGCACAACTTGTAACCAAAATTCACATTTTGAAAATTTGGCATACAACTTATTCTTCCTTAAGATTTCCAGGACTTCACGTAAGTGATACGCATGTTCATCTTGAGTCTTGGAGTAAACCAGAATATCAACGATGAAAACGATAACATATTTATCTAACACCGGTTTACATACCCGATTCATCATGTCCATAAATATAGCTGGTGCATTAGTTAACGCAAAAGACATGACTAAGAATTCATAATGTCCATACCTAGTACGGAACGTTGTCTTTGGAATATATTCACTCTTAATCTTCAATTGATGGTATCCTGATCTTAGATCAATTTTAGAGAACCAACATGCTCCTTGCAACTGGTCAAATAAATCATCAATCCTAGATAAGGATACTTATTCTTGATAGTTAACTTATTTAACTCATGATAATCTATACACATTCTAAGACTATCATCTTTCTTTTTTACAAGCAGTACCGGCGCGCCCCATGGTGAGATACTTGGTCGAATAATTCCTTTATCGAGTAATTATTGCATTTGAATCATTAGTTCTTTCATTTCTGAAGGTGCTAGCCTATAAGAGGCTTTAGCTACAGGTTTTGCTCCCGGTATAGGTCTATTTTAAATTCTACTTCTCAATCTGGTGGAATTCCTAGTAATTCATTTAGAAATACATCGGGAAACTCACATGCTACATAAACTTCTTCTACTTTCTTGGTTTCCTTCTGAGTATCGATTTCATATGCTAGATAAGCAAAACATCCATTGTGAATCATCCTAGTAGCTTTCATTACTGAAATTATCTTAATTGGTTGTTTCTCCCGATCACCATAAATAGTTACAATACTTCGATATGGTGATTGAAGTTTGATGGATTTGGTGTCACAGTTAATTTGAGCTTTATAAGCGGCTAACTAGTCCATTCCTATTACTAGGTCAAATTCACCTAATGTCTTAACCATTGTTCTTATAGGAAAGGTTTGTCCTTCTAGGTTAAGGAAACAATTATCTATAGCCTCTGTAATTTCTATTTGTTTTCCATCAGTTATTTCCAATGTAAAGGAGCGTTCTAGTTTCCTTAAAGGATTGCTTAGTGTGTAACAAAACTTATATGAAATGAAACTCTTATTTGCACCAAAATCAAATAATACGGTTGCTGGTAACTTATTAAGGAGAAACGTACCAGTAATCACGTCGTCTGCTTGCTTAGCTTCTTTTGCAGTCATATTGAATGCTCGGGCTTTTGGCTTATTCTCTGTTGCTTTATTCTTTATCTTGGGACATGTATTTCATAGGTGGTCAGTTGACCCACATTCATAGCAAGCTGTTGGTGGTTCAGGGCATTCTGAGATGACATGCCTAGGCTTACGGCAACTATAACAAACATTTCCTAAAGCACATACTCCAAAATGTTGTCTTCCATATTTTAAACATTGATTAGGTTCTCGTTTAAAGTTTCCCTTCTGAGGATTTAATCTTTAAGTTTTGTTTTGGTTTTCCGGCTTCTTATACTCTTCCCTTTTTTCTCTTATTGTTCTCTACCTTTTCCCTATCCAGCTCTGTTGCTATACTATAGCTAGCTTCAATTGCCTCCTAACAAGTCTGAGGGTTGGTAGACTTAATGAAAGTACGGTATTCCACCGGCAATCCCCGAATAAAACGATGGATTCTATTATCTTCATGTGTTACCATGTGAGGCACACAACGAGCATTTCATTAAATTTTGTGACATATTCCCGATATGCCATATTACCCGGTTCCAACATCAAAAACTCTTCTACAATCCTTCTCCTTTCGTTTATTGGGCAAAACTGTTGAATAAGCATATCGAATAACCTTTCCCAAGGACTTTGATTTGCAGCTTCTTTTCCCTGGGCCTGAATGATTAATTCCCACCAATGCAGCACCTCCCTCTTGAAAGTATGTGTATCCAACTTCAATTTTTCTTGGGGATCACATTCACATATTATTAACAACGCCTCCATTTGACTAACCAATTCATGGGAATTGATGGCATCTTGTGTTCCCATGAACTCGGGTGGTTGGGAAGACTTGAAGATTTTATAGCTACTTTCTTTCTTTTTAGTCCCATTTCCTTGAGTTTCATTAATGGCTTCCCGGTTGGCAAGTATTTGTGCAACTTGTTCGGCTACCATCCGATCTCGTTCAACTTTTATTATGCGGAATTCTCCTTCTTCATTATTTCCAGGATTTTCCCGATCATTAGTTTCATTATGATCTCTCCCTCCATCTTCATTTTTAAAACTTTCTTGGCTTAAGTTCATATTGATAAACAGTCAATATTTAAAAATGTTATTTATCATACACAACGTATATTACAAGGCTAATAGCTACCGGAATACGCTTATCCTATTTAGCATATAATACAGTATGCTACCCCCAAGTTTCTTTTCTTATAGTAACTACTTCCTTTGTCTTCCAAGTTTGATAGGTTAAAGCCTAAGTAATCCAAAGAATACCTAGTATGCTAAAATCTTAGGCTCTGATACCAACTTGTCACACCCCACCCAGGATGGGCTACTTAAAGTGACCAGTCAGCACATACTTACATCGGAAATGTAATCTTATATAAAAACTAAAACATTTGTTACATATATAACGGTTACAAATAAAACATAATGTAAAACATTCAAACTCGTCCAACACTTAGCAGCTAATTTCCCATCCTTACTTTATCAACCTGTAAAACATGCTCAGGTAAAAATACATCAACACAAGGTTGGTGAGTCACATAAGCCGACATATTTAATAAACAGATACCAAAACAAATTTACTGATCAACTATGAGCTCATTGCATGCCACACCATAATTATAACTTGTCCGTTTCACGTTAAAGTCGGGTCAACATTATATATTCACACATACAAACTTTACGTATGTCTACTGTTGTATTAAGTGCATGTTCCCTCGGGAAAATATAATGATCATTATAATACATATAACACCTTGGGTACCACACCATATGTGCCATGCAAATACATGATCAATAACAATCCAAATAGTTTTATGAGCATGTATCAGAGTTTTGAAAATAGTTTAAGTAACTCACCTCAACAGACTTTCTTCAGCTATTTTGGCTCTGCCCATTTCAATCGGAATCTAAGAATTAACACACCAGTTTACTTGCCCACGTCTAGAAAATAATATCTTAACTCTCATAGCCCTTCACACAACAACTGTCATTATCGTGCACACCCATTCAAGTCCAAACATAAAATGGTTCAACAATCATACCCAGACATTTACAGTTTATCTTAATAATTCATGACCAAAGTGGTCGTACCATACCACAATATGACTGTGCGCGTACTAGGCAGGTTATGTCAAGGCCATACGCCCAGCTCTAATGGAAAACTACTGTTAAGTCTCTAGGCTATTTATTATTCAAATATTGAAGGGTATATATATATGTGTGTGTGTGTATGTATGTGGTTAAAATACTTGTTAGCATGCCAGTTACCCATTACAAATTACCCCTTCAAGTCTTTTATTGTTTTATTGTGCATCGAAATACTTCAATGTTTATTTATTTTGAAGAATGTAACGCCGTCAAATAGGGATGGCAATATGTGTGAGTTTTGGTAATCTTAGGAGGGGTTTGTATTTTAACAAAAGATCTTCATGACCTCTTTTGTCTGCGTCGAGCAAACACGCGCAGACGTTCAGGTTTGCAGATTGTTTGTTTTCTGGAAGACATTTCGATAAAAAAAGGTTTGCGCCCTCTTTTTCGCGCAGACATGGACCACCCACCTCTCAAATCTTCTAACATCTTCTTATATTCATTCATTCCATCAATTCTCTCAAACCCTAGCCCCTTTTCTTAAAAACTCCATTCTCATCACCCCTGCCCCCTCCACCTCCGATCTGCTGCCACCTGACTCCTCCACCTCCGTCCAGCCGCCGACGCCGCTCCCCTTCGCCCCTGCCTCCTCCACCTCCAGCCGCTGCTCCTTTACTTCTGCCTCCTCCGCCCCCTGCCTCATTCGCCAAAAATTGAGCATAAACCATATTGTTTCTTGTCCATTATCTATCAACAAGGTAAGCTTCTTTGTCCATTTAACCTCAATACATAAACCATATATTGCTTGTCAATTACCTTTATTACTTTTAACTACATACTAATTTATTGTCAATTACCTTACTATTTCTTGTCCATTGATAATTGATATCTTGCTTGTATCATCAGTTTGTTTAGGCTAGTTAAGAATTTATTAGGTTTGATGTGTTTATGTTTAGGTTTGATTTCTTACATTGTAATAATTATTATTTTCTATCTTAGGATTAACTTATGAATCTTGTTGATACATATAATGTCTATTTTTAGGTTTAGGTTTTGTTGTTGAATAATGTTAACTGAGCACTCGAATATTGTTTATCTTTAAGTTTGGTTGTTGATTAATAGAAATGGGAGAGAAACAACAATGGTCAAATGAGCATTAGTGATTGGTTCCACCTATTATTGTTGTCATCAGGTCCAACAACTTATGATTATGGACACCGTTTTCCCGACACTGAAGATGATGATGTTGGCACTATTCCTGACCCTACTCATGAGCCAACCCCCGATCCTAATCCAAATAAAAGGGCCAAAACTTCAAAATCATCATCTATCACTATTGATGATTTAGCAGTTGATATGAAAAAAGGCATGACAAAATTTGGTTAAAGGCAAAGACGGTCCAACCATTCGTGAATGTAAGGAGAAGTTAAGCTTGGTTGGGTTAGAAGAGGCGGACCCTCTATTTTTATCCGTTTTCATATATTTAGAGCGTTGGAATTGAGAGAGTATGGATGGAATTGCCAAATACTCCCGAAGTGTTAAAAAGGTGGATTAAGATGACAAGTACAAGTTTAGGAGTATGAAAGGAGTGAAGAACTTGGTTTTTTGGGGTTTTATATTTATATTTTTTTTGCTATGTTGACATTGTATGCTTTTGGTTTATTTGGTTTATGTTGAATGATTATTTAGTTTATGCTGACATTGTATGAATCGATGGCATTGTATGCTTTTGGTTAATTTGGAGTGGTTGTTTTGATGTTTATGTAGTGTGGTTGTTTTGATGTTTATGTTAATGGATGTTTATTTTAATGGTTGTTTATGTTTTATTACCACATGATCATAATGGATCATGATAAGAAATTACTTATAATAATTCTTATGTACTTGTATATCTGCTTTTTTAGGAAAGCTTTGAAACGAATGCGAGACAATGATTCGGCTATGACAGGGCATAAATACACACTAGAGTTATTGCAAGGAAATCCCAAACAATGCATTGAACTGCTACGTATGTCTCGTGAATCATTTGTCCTACTATGTGCACTTTTTAGAACAAATTATTCGTTAAAGGATAGCAAACATGTATCGGTTGAGGAGAAGATAGCTATGTTTTTATGATAATCGGTCATTATCAATGTTACGTGGTTATCAAGCGTAGATTTCAACACTCAAAGCAAACAATTCATAATTTTTTTATGAAGTGTTGGATAAAATGATGTTTTTCGCTTTAGATATGATTGTACCAACTTCTTTCAATCTGAATCCAAATATTGTGGGACATAATAAGAGGCAACAACGGGTTTTTAGAGGAGCGGTTGGTGCACTAGATGGGACCTTGATACATGTTGTTATCCCTACTAGGCAACATGATTTATATTGATGGAGGCCAAAGCATTGAAGAAAGTGCCATATTATATTTGGAGGCTCATGATCGTGCTTCCAAATGTGGCTCATGAAAATGGGCATAACTTGGCCAACGAAGCTCTGTTTCAAGCCCATTACCAGTCAAATCAAAGCTTGAGATGAGGAGCACATTGTGGCAAATTCCGACGGCGGTTTGGCCCTGTTCGAAGCCCAAAACGCCTTCTAAATGAAGTTATGGGCCTTTTATTGTTTTTTCAGCAGTTTTTGCATTTTTCTTTTTGGGTTTATGTTTGGCCCATGGCCTTTTTTAGGCCCATTTCGTATTAGAATCTCTATTTATATGTTTCTTATGTAATTTGGATGGTCAGACTTGAATTTTATTAATAATGTTGGGAGCAGATTTTTTATCCTCGAGATTGAGCTTGATTCAAGGATTTCGACCTATCTTGCTGATCCGAATATTCTGAGGAAGGTATTTGACTAATTCAATTGTCCTTTATTATTTCTTGTTTGTTTTGTAGATAAGATCACGTGTTTAATATGCTAATATGAACGTGGGTTTGAAACGGCCACTATTAAAACTTCGTCAACTTGAACGTGGGCATCAACGAATAGTGGAGGACTTAGTCTAGGGTTTATCCCAGATTTCCCAGAATTTCTGTTGTAACTTTTTCTTATTTAAACGAGCTGGTAGATACGACTATAACACACACATTCACTTGTTTAGCTACTAGCATTCACTGTAACACATGGCATACGATCGTTTATCAGCTCCATCAGTTGTAACCACCTTTTTGTTATTAATAAAATTAACGGTGATAGTTTTCACCGTCTGGGGGCTTTTTGTGCCGGATATTCTCACAATCAAGGGCTTTTTCCCTCGTAATCAAATCATTGTGTTCACTCTTTTTTCTTTCAAGCACTCTACTGTTTTGGACAAAAATCTGCTAAGGATAATGTATCCAAATCTGTCAAGTGAGGTATAGTGCTAATACGATAATAGTGGATGTATAATCGAAATCTTGATGAACAAAGTGATTTGATCACGAGGGAAAAAACCCTTAATTACGATAATCTTCCTTCGGTCAAAACTTAACAAGGTAATCTTTGGTCGAATTACTTTGGTCAAGGATTAACAAGGTAACCTTTGGTCGGATAGTACGCGATTATAGTAATCTCCTGCACAAAAAACCCTCGGACGGTGAAAACTATCACCGTCAAGTTTATTAATGGCGAAAAGTCAGTTACAAGTGATGTGGAGTTGATGATCAACGAATACTATGTGAGTGAATACAAATATCTTAACAGCTAGGGGGTGTGTGATTGTGTGTTCTAATGTTGATCTCAACTCGATATATAAAGAAAAATAGAAAATAACTAACTAACAACCCTTTCCTATAAATCCACTAGTCTTCCACTCTTCGTCATCGTGCTCTTTGACCACGTGCTAATAGCCGTTCATTAGCGAATTAAGCGGTGGACTAGGTCTGAGAGCCGTTGCGCTTACTTAAACGTTAGTCTTCATATGAAATTGTCCATTAGCAGCTACGTTGAATTAGGATCCTGGATCCATACTCCAGCTAAAGAATACTCCATGAAGATAATTGATGCAAGTATGTCTTAAAGTTGTTATACTGTCTAACACATCACCATACTAAACGCAATTATTAGTAAACAAATAATACCGAGGATCGTTGATCCTTTATACCCTGATTCACATCTCAAGGATAATCTATCCATAAGATAGTTAAGGATTAAGGATCCTCAGCATAAAATTCATGCCCTAACAATTTTCCCCAAAATGGCGGGTGATAGTGGAACACAGCTATCATTTTGAATTTCAAACTTACTGCGAAAACTGATAGATGGGACGGTTTTGCCAAAATTATTTACCATTTAGCCCCCAAGATAATAATAACCGTCTATATATGCCGCCCTATATCTTTGATTATAACCATATCTCGAGCCGACGTATCAGGTATCCTTCATACTCTTTTCTTTATTTTCTTTAACAATGACTATTGCTTCATCTTTTTCTTCTCCGTCTCCCTCTAAGCCTTCCGAACAAACTTCAAACGACTCCAAGTTGTTGGAGATGGAACCCCAATGCCTCTTAACCAACCCGTCTGCCGAAATCTGCAAACTCACGGATCCCGAGGTCGATGATTTCCGCTCACTGTTTCCTCCGAAAACCCTATTCCGACCTTACAAATCCAGCATCCGCTGCGACATATATTCCAAGGTCTGGGTCTGTTTTCCGGCGACTCCATTTTTGATTGGCTACAAATATCCCTTTCCTTCTTTTACTCAAAGCTTCTTCGATTCCACCGGCATATCCTATATACAGGCCATGCCTATGATTTGGAGGGTCCTCAACACTATCGAGAGAATCATAGAAGAGAAAAAGATGGATGTCGGTTTTCCAGAGTTATCACACCTGTACACCTTCACTACCCACGGTCCTGCCCGATTCATCTTCAAATCCAAGCCTCGACAACCTCACCCGATACTAAAAGTGACTTTAAACGATTCCTTGTGGAGGAATCAGTTTTTCTTTGTAAAACGTGACTCAATACCAGGAGGGGTTAATCTCCTTTCAAAGTGGGTTAGAAAGGGTAGGATCCTGGATCCTTGAGAAATAGCAGGATCCTTTATGCTTTAACTTTAATTCTGAATCTTCCTATTTGTTTGAAGTTGACAACTTTGTTTCTTTAGGCAAGTTACCTGGCACAGAAGAGAAAACAAAACAGTTCCAAGCACTGGATATCGAGATTAGAACCTTTCAAGCCCGTTTTGTTGAAGCTTTTTGTGATATCTCCTCGGGCTCAAACATGTCAAGTAAGTTAATAATTTTAATATAAATAAAATTAGAATAAGAAAGCTTATCTGTTAACTTTTTTTTCTTTTCAGGCGCCAAGGAATCCCAGAAGTCAGCCGGCAAGTTCTCCCTAGAAGACATTGACTGCATGGTCACCTCCCCTATTATCAAGAAGGAGGCTTTGAAGGAAGGCACTAGTTCCGAACCCAAGACTGTAACAACCAGGGCTAAGTCTGCGGCTTCCAAGAGAAAAAGATCCTCTGATCCTGAAACCCATTATGACATTGTCTTCTCTGTAAGTGTATCCTGACACTTTAAATTGTAGGATCCAATATCCTTTTGATTTTGAGTATTTTGTTGGGTATAGGCTATGAATGCTTTCAAGGAGCATTATGAAAAGACTATCAGCCAAATGAGTGACAAGTTGTCGGGGTTAGGGAAAGCCGTGGTTGCCAAGGATAAGGCCATGATCCAGCTTTCCAAGGAGAAGAAACAGTTGGAGGATCAGATATCCTTAGCCGAAGCCCAACATCAAGAGGCAGTGGAGCAGGCTAAAGATGAGGCCAAAGTGTGGGCTGCCAGGTCAGTATTCCAAGCACGGATCAAGATGCCGAAGGAGGCCGGTGATCCCGCTTTTGACAAGTCGACCTGGGACATGGAGAAGTGGAAGGTTGCTCTTAACGATCTTGGCGGTTAGGATGACGAGGAGATGGCTAAGAACACCGAGGCTGGGACCGGTGGCGTCAAGGAGGTGGTTGAAGCAGGCAAGGGAGATGGTACTGCCGAGGGTGAAGATGCAGCTTAGGTGGGCGATGAAGGATATAGAAGACAAGGCCCGAGCCCACTTTTTTTTTATTTGTGTTGATGTTTTTCTGAACAATTACTTTTGGTCTGTAATAAACACTAGTAACTAGGGTAAAGGATCCATGATCCTTAAGACAATTGGCGGGGGTGACAAAGGTGGAGGGATCCTCTGTTTGTGGGGATGAAGCCTTTGTTGCCCCTGTTTTTCATTTTCCTGCACTTATGAACTGTTAGTAGTACTCACTTAACCCGGATGAAAGGTCCATCTTTTGCATGGTGAAGTCCGGGTTAAGAATTTTAAATAAGTCCTGGTGGCTTATTTTAATTAATATAAATCTTTTGACTATTTACTTGTTATTTTACTCATAAAAGTTTGTTAGATATAACTTTAGAATTGCTGATAGTTTTGAAAAATAATTTTAAGTAAAAGATTTTTAGGATAAAAGATCCTTATGAAAATTGCCTAGGATAGAATATCCTTAAAGAATAAATAGTAGGATAAAATATCCTTAAAAGTTGATAAAAGTTTTACTATAGAATTTCCTTGAAGGACAAATTTTAGGATATAGTATCCTTAAAATAGGTAAAAAAAAAATTTAGTAATAAAACAACTTTAATTGAATAACCCTCTAAACTGAAATATCCAAATTTATCGCAACCAATATGATACATAAGTTAATTAACAAAGATCATACCAGAAGGTCTAGATAGACCTAAGTTACCATAAGTATTGAACTCTCAGTGATCCTTGAAGGAATAGCTTTAGGATTCGGGATCCTTAGAATTTTGATCCTCACAAAGAACTTAGAGAATCTGCTGCAAACAATTCATAGTGTTAATTGGGATTAAACTTAATAAGCTGGGGACAAGCCCAAATAATAAACTGGGGACAAGCCCGTGTAATCTGGGGACAAGCCTGAAACTGGGGAGAAGCCCAAAGCTGGGGACAAGCCCAAATACGGATGTTAACTGGGGACTCGCCCAAACCGGGATTTAGCCCAAACGTGAGTGACGTGAAAACGCCAAAACCTTAGCTAAAATGAAAATGTTAGAAACCTTTGTCTTGAGATAACGTGAAAACGTTATAAACCGGTGGTATGGTACGTCTACCATAATCCGTAGGATCCTCCATATAGCTGAAAGAAACAAAATTGTCAGCCACTAAGCGTGTACTGGTCCCACTGCCCCGGAATATACATCGGATAACGTGCGCTCCAGGCGAGAGTGTAGAAACTCTATTTATAAGAAAGGTGAAAACCTTTAAACCTTAGAGGACATGACCAACGGGGGTCATATCCAAACGTGGGCTAAGCCAAGAGAAATAGGCTAGTACCTCGAATGTAAAGGAGAGGTGGCCAACCTCTAGAGCATCAAGCATATTAATCCTGCATTGTTACTCAAAACTTGAAAAAGATAAAATATTAATGATATTTTATCCTTAAATTAACAATAAGAATTCAAAAAGAATAACTGATCAGATAGATGTTACCGACTTCGGGATCCTAGATCCTATAAGGATAATATATCCTCTCAGGATACTGAATCTTGATTAGAGAAAATACTTTTTGAGGTGGATAGCATTCCATGCTCTTGGTAATCTTCTACCTTCCATTGTGAGAAAATGATATGCCCCCTTTCCTGCCTCCGACTCAATCTGGTAGGGTCCTTCCCATTTGGGTGCTAACTTTCCATCAGCCGGGTTGGTAGTATTCTGGAAGGCTTTCCTTAAAACCAAATATCCTTCTTGAAATCTTCTGATTCTTATATTTTTGTTGTATGCCCCATCTACCCTTTGTTGATAAGCTGCCATTCTGATCTTGGCAAGGTCTCTGAGTTCTTCTACAGTATCCAAGTCTTCAAGAAGGATTTCTTCATTGGCTTCAGGATCACGGATGCTTGTTCTTGCCATAGGAACCACCATCTCTGTTGGGATTACTGCCTTTGAACCAAATACTAATGAGAATGGTGTCTGGCCTGTTGCATTCTTGGGTGTTGTTCTGTCTACCCAAAGAACATAAGGTAACTCTTCGGCCCGCTTTCCCTTCTTGGATCCTAATTTCTTCTTATATTATTGATGATAATTTTATTGCTAGACTCAGCTTGACCATTAGCTTGAGGATGTACTGGAGTAGAAGTTATCATCTTGATGCCCCAACTGTCACAAAAGTTAGTGGTTCTTTTCCCGATAAACTGGGAACCATTGTCACAAATAATTTCCGAGGGAATACCAAATATAGTAATTATATTTCTTTTAATGAAAGATATCACCTTTTTTTCGCGTACTTGAACAAAAGCTTTTGCTTCTATCCATTTTGAAAAGTAGTCCATCATTGCAAGCATGAATACTCTTCCTCCGGGTGCCTTAGGTAGTTTGCCTACAATATCCATACCCATTTCATGGAAGGCCACGAAGAGGATATAGGATACATAGGTTTTACCGGCTGGTGGAGTATGTTTGCATGTCTTTGACAAGCATCACATTTCTTTGAATATTCCATTGCATCTCTCTTCATTGTTGGCCAGAAGTATCCTGTTCTCAGAATCCTGGAAAATAGGGCTCTACCTCCGGTGTGATTACCACAATCACCTTCATGAAAATCTTTGAGCACCTCTTGGATTTCAGGATCCTTGATGCACCTCAAGTATAGACATGCAAGAGACTTCCTGTATAGCATATCATCTAATAAAATGTATTGTGATACCTTGAGTTTGAAGGATTTGGGATTCTCTGTTGCTGGAATCTCTCATGTTTAGATGTGCTTCTTGATTGGAAGGATCCATGATTCTCGGTTATTTGAGGATAATGGATCCCAGAGTACAATTTCTTTGTCATTTGTTATTTTTCCAATTTCTTGTTCTCCAATCGCTGGTGAGAGAACGTGAATTATTGGAATCTTCGTATCGTCTGGAATTTTCAGGGATGAGGCTAAATTTGCCAAAGCGTCTGCCCCGACGTTATCTTCCCTTGGTACCTGATCAATGCTGATCCTCATGTACTTAGATAATTGCAAACCTACGATCAGAGTCTCATATTATGCCTCGTTGTTTATTGCTTGAAATTCACAGGAGACTGGGGTAATATGTCCCCCTGTGGCGATTTCAATAGGATCCCCAATCCTGTTCCTCTTACGTTGGATGCTCCATCTGTGAAGAGGATCCAAGGATCCTGAGTTTTTTCTAATTGTTGGACCTCTAAGTCAGCTTCTTTTTGTAGGTCACTAGTGAAATCAGCCACAAAGTCTGCTAGTGCTTGAGACTTGCTTGTTGTTCTTGGCTCGTATTGGATATCATATGTACTTAATTTCACAGCCCACTTGGCCATTCTACCTGATAACTCTGGTTTTCTAAGAACATTCTTCACAGGATAATTAGTTCTCAAAATAATAGGATGAGTTTCAAAATAATGTCTCAATTTAGTAGAAGCCATAATTAGTGCAAGAATTAACTTTTCTAAATGAGAATACCTGGCTTCTGCATCTAGAAGACTTTTACTTACATAGTAAACCGGATGTTGTTCACCTTCATGATCCTTTACCAAGACGGCACTTACTGCATTTCCTGAGACAGCTAAATACAGGTATAAGGATTCTCTATCCACTGGCTTCATTAGAGCTGGAGCTGAGGATAAGTAATCCTTCAAGGCTGTAAGCGCAGCCTCATGTTTTTCCGTCCACTCAAACTTCTTATTCTTCCTAAGGATGTCATAGAAGTCCTTGCACTTCTCGGAGGATCTTGAGATGAACCTATTGAGAGCAGCTATTCTTCCTGTGAGCCTTTGGACATCCTTTGCGTTTGCAAGAGATTTCAAATTGAGGATGGCTTCAATCTGCTCGGGGCTTGCTTCAATTCCTCTTTTAGTTACCATATATCCCAAAAATTTTCCAGACTTAACACCAAAGTGGCATTTTGACGGATTCAATTTCATGTTATAATGGTCAAGGATATTGAATGCTTCCTCTAGGTCTCTAAGGTGATCCTCAGCTTTCTTTAACTTCACCACCATATCATCTATGTAGACCTCCATAGTCTTACCCAACTGATCCTTGAACATCATGTTGACTAGTCTTTGGTATGTTTCCCCTGCATTTCTTAGTCCAAATGGCATAGCAGTATAACAGTATATGCCGGTGGGAGTCATGAATGTTGTATCCTCTTGATCAGATGGTTCCATATGAATTTGTTGAAATCCAGAGGAAGCATCCATAAAGGTAAGCATTTCATGTCCTGCCGTTGCATCCACCATGGAATCTATATGTGGTAATGGGAAAGGGTCCTTGGGACATGCCTTGTTTAAATCGGTAAAATCGACACACACCCTCCACTTTCCATTCTTTTTAAAACAACGACCACATTAGCTAGCCATCGAGGATATTGAACCTCTCTGATCATACCGACCTTAAGAAGTTTTTCAACTTCTTCTTGTATGATCTTGTTCCTCTCAGGAGCGAATTTTCTTCGCTTCCGATGGACGGGTTTAACAGATAAATCAAGGCCGTTTATGACTGATTACCTCTTTTGAAATACCTGTCATGTCGGAATGCTTGAAGGCAAAGGTAGTTCTTCTTCGCCCTAAGAAGGATATTAAATCCTCCTCAATCTTACTGGGGATACTGGATCCTAGGAACACCTTTATCTCTGGGTCCTCGAGGTCCAATGATACTTCTTTAAGGTCTTTCTCTCGAGCTTCCAGCATGTCCCTAGGATGTTGCTGTAGTTGCTATGCTATTGTTTGCTTGGCTGTTGGCTTCATTGATGATGAATAATAGTTCTTGGCCTCCGCTTGGTCACCCACTATCTTTAAAACTCCCCAAGGAGTAGGTAGCTTGATGCATTGGTGATAAGTTGAGGCTACCGCCTTCATTCCATGGAGCTAGGGCCTACCTAAAATAACATTGCAACAGGAAAGGTTATCTATAACACAAAACTTTTGGTATGAATTCAACCCTTCGATATAAATTGGGAGGTTGATGTCCCCAATGTCTTCTTGGTTTCACCACTGAAACCGACTAGCACCGATGTTCTAGGAACGATTTCTGAATCCGGGATGTTCATCTTCTTGAGGACATCATGTTGGATAATGTTGACCGAGCTCCCACCGTCAACTAGGATCCTGCGTACATAGTGGTTAGCGATAAATAAAGTAATAATCAAACCGTCGTGATGAGGATCCTGTATGTTTAGTTTGTCTTCCTCATCGAAGAAGATTCTTTTGTCCGTTGTTAAGGTGGTCGATACTATTGGTCGATCACCGTTATCCATCTTGATTTCTTTGGCCAGTCTTTTTGCTGCAGAGAATGAAATTCCACATATGTCCGAACCTCCGGAGATGAAATTGGCCATTTGTACGTCCAGCTCATCCTGGTGAAGATCCTGGATCCTCGAATTAAAGAAGATTCTCTGATCAGTCACTCGAGTAGTGGGGATGAGCGGTCTTCTTTCATCGTCCAACTCGAATTCTTCTGCGGGATCCAAAATCTTCGTGAAAGGCACACCACTTAGACTTGTCTTTGAATGTGGTCGTCTTCTCATTCTTCCAAGGCCACCTTGCCTTTTCTCCCAGATCTTTCATGGCCCAGATTAAGCCATGAGTATCCACGGAAAAACAGTAGTCGGAGATGCATGGATAGTCTTCATCATCATCTGCGTCTTAGACTAATCGTACGTTCTAGTTGTTGAACTTGTTATACAGCTTTATATTGTTATTCTTGAACGACAATCCTTGCTTTATTTCGGAGGATTCTTGTTTTTTTTTATTCCCCAGACGATCCTGGATCCTCTTGTCGTCTTCTAACCGTATGAATCTGAGAGCCCTGTTCCTTGCTTCATCTAGGGACCTGCAAGGAGTTATCACAAGATCATCATAAAAGGGGGAGCCCTTTTGAAGTCCTATCTTGAAGGCCTCAACAGCTGTAGCCATGTCAAGATTAGGGATTTCCAAGGCTTCCCTACCAAACCTCGTAACAAAGTCCCTAAGGGATTCATCACTTGGTTGGATAACTCGGTATAAGTCACTAGTTAACTTCTCAAATTTCCTGCTATAGGAAAATTGGATGTTGAACAAGTTAACTAAATGAGAAAAAGAAGTAATTGAAATGGGAGGAAGACTTAGCAGCCATTTTAATGTTGATCCTGTCAGTGTGGATCCAAAGCCTTTGCATAGGCAAGCTTCTTTGAGTCTCTTCGGAATAGGATTGATCTCCATCCTTTTTCTATATTGTGCCACATGTTCTTCAGGATCAGTGGTCCCGTAGTAAGTCTTCATATTCGGAGTCTGGAACCGCTTCGGAATTTCAGCATCACAGATAGGTGGAGCAAATCTGGATAACTTGTGGCTTCCCTCAGGTATCTCGGGGATTGGTCTTATAACCCCAGGAACACTGGATATCATATCCTTGAGCTTCTGTAGCTCCTTGGCCACAGCTTGGTTAATACATGCACCCTGCATGGAACCACGGTTAGCATCTAAGGATAAAGGATTGTATAAGTTACCTTTTTGTTGGGTGAAGGTTGGCATCTCGGATGAATATCTGAGATAAGAAGAGTCAGCGACAGGAGTGGGACCACCCGACGCGATCGTCTGCATGGGGATGAAATCTACTCCATTGACTTCAAAGGATCGTTGATGTTGGATTCCTTAGGATCCTTGATTCTGAAAGAAGGATACTTGAGGTAGGGAGTTATAGGTACCTTGAATATATAACCCAGAGGATCCTGGTGGAATGACGGATGATCCCTGCTGGAATAATGAGGATCCTTGAGCCTTTTGACCCACGGACCCTTGTTGAAGGATGGACGATCCTGACTGAAATAGTGAGGATCCTTAAGCTTGTTGACCCATGGACCCCTGTTGAAGGATGGATGATCCTGGCTGAAACAGTGAGGATCCTTGAGCTTTCTGACCCATGGACCCTGTTGAAGGATGGATGATCCTGACTGAAACAGTGAGGATCCTTGAGCTTGTTGACCCATGGACCCCTGTTGAAGGATGGATGATCCTTGCCAGAGCTGAGCCATGGATCCTGGAGTGGTGAAATCCAGCATCCTGGGCATCAGGGGAGTGAGATCCTCTGCCGGCCTCTTAGTCTTCTTGAGATCTTCTATCTCACGAAGGATCCTTTGGTTGGTCTTGTTCTGCTGCTCCATATATGCCTTAACCTGCGAAAACATAGATGAAATATCATTGTTAGTATTAACCACCGACGCAGCAGCAACGGTTTTTGAGCTCTGGAAGACTGGTAGTTGCGTCTTGCTCCCAGCAGCAACAGTTCGTTGTGCTCCCGTGATTAGCGGAGGCATCGGTGGCAAAGTCCTTGATGAGAGAGGAATTGATGAGGACATGGTTGACGAAGCAGAGGTTAATTGAGAGGCTATTGATAGTGATATGGGTATGGAAAAATCGAAAATTGATAGGAGTATATGGATTATAGCACCAATTGCCCCACGGTGGGCGCCAAATTGTTTTGGACAAAAATCTGCTAAGGATAATGTATCCAAATCTGTCAAGTGAGGTATAGTGCTAATACGATAATAGTGGATGTATAATCGAAATCTTGATGAACAAAGTGATTTGATCACGAGGGAAAAAACCGTTAATTACGATAATCTTCCTTCGGTCAAAGCTTAACAAGGTAATCTTTGGTCGAATTACTTCGGTCAAGGATTAACAAGGTAACCTTTGGTCGGATAGTACGCGATTATAGTAATCTCCGGCATAAAAAACCCTCGGACGGTAAAAACTACCACCGTCAAGTTTATTTATGGCGAAAAGTCAGTTACAAGTGATGTGGAGTTGATGATCAACGAATACTATGTGAGTGAATACAAATATCTTAACAGCTAGGGGGTGTGTGATTGTGTGTTCTAATGTTGATCTCAACTCGATATATAAAGAAAAATAGAAAATAACTAACTAACAACCCTTTCCTATAAATCCACTAGTATTCCACTCTTCGTCATCGTGCTCTTTGACCACGTGCTAATAGCCGTTCATTAGCGAATTAAGCGGTGGACTAGGTCTAGGAGCCGTTGCGCTTATTTAAATGTCAGTCTTCATACGAAATTGTCCATTAACAGCTACATTGAATTAGGATCCTGGATCCATACTCCAGCTAAAGAATACTCCATGAAGATAATTGATGCAAGTATGTCTTAAAGTTGTTATACCTGTCTAACACATCACCATACTAAATGCAATTATTAGTAAACAAATAATACCGAGGATCGTTGATCCTTTATACCCTGATTCACATCTCAAGGATAATCTATCCATAAGATAGTTAAGGATTAAGGATCATCAGCATAAAATTCATGCCCTAACATCTACCTCACGTACTAATTTGATCAAAAGTTACTTTGTTAATTTTTGACCGAAACAATTTGGCGCCCACCATGGGGCAGACGGTGCTTTGATCATTATTCACTCTCAAACTAAACCCTACTCTCAATATCCACAACATGTCTTCCCAACCGAAGAATGTTTCCTCTTCTGTCGCAGCTTCGGATTCCTCTTTGAGACCGCCTATGCCTCCTCCTCCTGCTGGTGGTATCCCGAAGAAACGTTCAGAAGAAACCTGCTACTCCCGTGTTCTCGGGATCGAGGCCATCTCCTCAGAGTCCCGTCATGGTGTCCAACAACGACCTTCTGTCTCTATACAGACGGTTACAGGAACAGATGGATCGCCAGAACAAGACCAACTAGATGATCGTGAGGGAACTGGAAGATTTCAAGAAAGCCAAGAAGCCGGCGGAAGAATTCACACCACTAGTCCCGAGGTCTCTGGATTTCACTCCTCCAGGATCTTCAGGATTGATGCGTCCAGAGTCGACCATGGCGTACAACTGTGGATCCTCATCTTTCCAGCATTCAGGGTCTGCGGGATTGCACTTATATGGATCCCAAGGATACCCGTATGCATCCTCTGTTGGGCCTCTTCAACATGCAGGATCCTCAGGATTGTCACAACATGCAGGATCCTCAGGATTGTCACAGCAGGGAGGATCCTCAGGATTGTCACAACTGGGAGGACCCTCAGGATTGTTTCAACAGTTCGGATCCTCAGGATTGTTCCATCAGACGGGGTCCTCAGGTCTTTATCAGCAAGCGGTATCCTCAGGATTATCGCAATAGTCCGGATCCTCAGGATTGTTCCATAAGGCGGGATCTTCAAGTCCTTATCAACAGGCAGTGTCTTCAGGATTTGCTCAAACTCAGCAGCTCACAGGATCCTCTGATGCGCACCAGGGAGACTTTATTCCGATGCAGGCTAACGCTTCGGCCGATCCATTTGCTACTCCTGGAAATACTATGTTTGGGAATGCGAGCTACAACACCCAGATTGTTCCTCAGAATGTTAATCAGGGTAACTCTTTCAATACAATTCCATTTAATGCTAATCAAGGATTTTTTCAGGATGCAGGCATAAGTTCAAGTTTAGCCCGGGAATTACAGAAGCTTAAGGACATGATTTCAAATGTTCCCGGTGTGATCCGTCCCATAGCCGAAGTTCCCACTGATAGTCACAGAATATCCCGATTTGTGCCATCAATTGGTGACGTACAGATCCCAAAACGGTTTCAAACCCCAAATATGAAACTATATGATGGTTTAACGGATCCTGAGGAACACGTCACACAATATAGAGAACGTATGGAGATTAATCCAATCCCTATGGATATCAAGGAAGCATGTCTTTTCAAGGTGTTTGGGTCTACCTTGACCGGAGCAGCCATGAAATGGCTACTGAGTATCCCTCCTAACACTATCACTTCTTTTTCTCATTTAGTTAACATGTTCAATAACCAGTTTTCTTGCAGTAGAACATTTGAGAAGATGACAGGTGATCTTATAGGTTTACCCAGAATCCTGGGGAATCCTTGAGAGATTTTATTACCAGGTTTAGTAAGAAGTCTCTGGAGATTCCAAATCTAAACCCAGCTTCAGCGGTGGAAGCTCTTAAGTTGGGGTTAGAAAAAGACTCTTTTTTATGATGATCTTGTTATGACTCCATGCAGGTCATTAGATGAAGCAAGAAGCAGAGCTCTAAGGTTTATCAGGCTAGAAGACGACAAGAAAAACTTTAAAAAGATCGATATCCCAAAGTATGATCAGACGAACAGGATAGCCGAATCCCCGGGAAAATCATATCGATCAAAACCTTACTATAAGCTTAATGCAGTAGATGATGAAGAATATCCTAAGGTCTCTGAATATTGTTTTTCTATTGATATTGGTGGATTAATGTGTGCCATGCAGGATTTAGGTGAGAAAGCCAAGTGGCTAAGGAAAATGGAAAAACAAGGAGCCTAGAAAGACAAATCAAAATGGTGTGCCTTCCATGAAGACTTTGGGCACTTGACTGATGATTGCATTGCACTCAGAAGAGAGATCAGCTATCTTCTCAGCAAGGGCCACTTGAAAGAGCTACTTGGCAAGAAGAAGGGAAGAGAGCAAAATCCTGAAAAAGTTCCTGAAAAGTCGACTCCTCCACCAACGGATGCAAAAACAATCATGTTCATATCCGGAGGATCTGACATCTGTGGAACCTCTTATTCTGCTGCAAAGAGAAATGCTGACAAAGAAAGTTAGAGATGGTTTACAGACCAACAAAGGCATCTGTTCTTACTCAAGAGAGGATCATATCCTTCGATGAAAGCGATAGAGTCGATGTTCAGGATCCTCACCATGATAGTTTGGTAATAACTTTATATGTAGCTAACCATTATGTGCGCAGGATCCTCATAGATGGCGGAAGCTCTGTCAACATTATTCAATTAGACGTGCTAAAAAAGATGAATATTCCTGAAGATAAGATCGTCCCCAGTTCCTCAGTATTGGTTTGATTCAGTGGAGAGACTAAGAAAACTATTAGGGAAATCAAGCTCCCAATATATGTCGAAGGGGTAAATAAAATGCAAAAATTTTTTGTCATTGACTGTTTATCTTGTTGCAATATTATATTAGGCAGGCCCTGGATACATGACATGAAAGCAGTACCCTCCACTTATCACCAATGTGTGAAACTCCCAAGTCCATGGGGAGTTATCAAAATCATTAGTGATCAACAAGATGCAAAGAATTGCTACACCTCTTCTATGAAGTGTACCGCCAAATCCCAGCAGGCGTGGCAATTACAGAAGCCGGCACGAGATATAATGGAGGCCAGGGAACAAGAAATTAAAGAAGTACCCCTTTATCCCAAGGATCCTAAAGTCAAAGTGGTGATAGGAACGAGCATTTATGAGGATATTTAGTCGAATTTGCTCGATTTCCTCAAGACAAGGCTGTCAACATTTGCATGGAAACATGAAGATATGGCAGGTATTTCCAAAGATATTATAACACATAAACTTGGAATTGATAATTCTTTCATGCCAATCCATTAAAAGAGAAGAAAGTTTGCACCTGAAAGAAACATAATCATTCAAGAGGAAGTAGAAAGACTCTTGAAGGCAAATATGATTAGGGAAGTTCAATATCCCCGATGGTTAGCAAATGTGGTGGTTGTACAGAAGAAGAATGGCAAATGGAGAGTCTGTGTAGATTTCACAGACTTGAATAAGGCTTGTTCTAAAGATCCATTCCCTCTACCACACATCGATTCGATGGTAGACGATACAGCCGGCCACGAGATGCTGACATTTATGGACGCATCCTCAGTATTTCAGCAAATCCAAATGGAGCCCTCATATCAAGAAGACACGGCCTTCATGACTCCCACAGGTATTTATTGTTATATTTCTATGCCCTTTGGACTTAGAAATGCAGGTGCGACCTATCAGAGGTTAGTTAACATGATGTTCAAAGAGCAACTAGGGGACACGATGGAGGTCTATATTGATGATATGGTGGTGAAGTCCAAGAAAGCTGAGGATCACCTCCAAGATCTCAAGACCGCATTTGATAGCCTCGACAAATATAACATGAAGCTGAATCCTTCAAAGTGCCATTTCGGAGTAAAGGCTGGAAAATTCTTGGGATATATGGTCACCAAAAGGGGGATAGAGGCGAGTCCGGAGCAGATACAAGCTATCTTGAGTCTGAAATCCCCAGCATCAGTCAAGGATGTTCAAAGGCTAACTGGCAGGATAGCGACACTCAACAGATTCATATCCAAATCCTCAGAAAAATGTAAAGTTTTTTACGATATCCTGAGGAGAAACAAGAAGTCCGAGTGGACCAGTAAGCATGAGGAAGCTTTAGCATCCTTAAAAGCTTATCTTTCTTCTGCTCCTCTACTGGTAAAACCCGAGGAAGGTGAATCTCTATCTCTATATCTAGCTGTATCAAATAATGCTGTAAGTGCAGTTTTGGCTAAGGATCTCGAAGGACAACAACATCCCATCTATTATGTAAGTAAAAGTCTTTTAGATGCTGAAACCAGGTATTCTTATCTTGAGAAATTACTTTTGGCACTTATTATGGCATCTACTAAACTTAGACATTATTTTGAAACTCACCCTATATGTGTTAAAACTAATTACCCTATTAAGTTTGTTTTGAGAAAACCAGAAATGTCAAGTAGGATGGCAAAATGGGCTGTGAAGTTAAGTGCATATGATATAACATATGAACCTAGGACTTCCATCAAATCCCAGGCATTAGCAGACTTTGTGGCTGATTTCACCAGTGAACTTAAAGAAAAGGCAGACTTGAATGTCCAACAACTTGAAGAAACCAAAGATAAGTGGACTCTATACACTGATGGTGCTTCAAATGTTAGAGGAACAGGTCTCGGGATCCTTCTGAAATCGCCACAGGGGGGACATTATACCTCAATCCATATCCTGCGGATTTCAAGCCACACATAATGAGGCAGAATATGAAGCTTTGAAAGCGGGATTACAACTAGCAATCGACATGAAAATCAGGTTTATTCAAGTACATGTTGATTCATTATTATTAACTAATCATTTTAATGGTTCATACACTGTTAGAGGAGAAAAACTAATGAAATATCTAGAGCTAGTAAAAAAAACTAGCAAAGCCTTTCAAAATGTTTGATATTTCACAGGTACCTAGAGAAGAGAAGGTTGAAGCAGACGCCCTAGCATATTTAGCTTCATCCTTCAAGATACCGGAAGGTGTCAAGATCCCTATCATACATATCCTAAGCCCAGCAATAGAAGAGCAAGGTGTCAATGAAATATCAAAAGATGATGAAGATATGAGAGTCAAGAATCCTGAGGATAATGAAAATTCTTGGATTATCCCGATCAGGAGATATATTCAGGATGGAGTTATCCCAAAGGATGAAAACCCAAGAGCTTTTCGTACAAAGTTAATCCCATATACTATAATGAATGATATATTATACATAAAATCTCTTGCATGACTATATCTTAGGTGCTTGGAGAAGGCAGAAGCTCAAGAAGTTCTTCAGGATATCCATGAAGGAGATTGTGGGAATCACACTGGGGGGCAGAGCACTATTCTCCAAAATCTCGAGGACGGGATACTTCTGGCCAATTATGAAGAGGGATGCTATGAATTATTCTCAGATATGTGATGCATGCCAGAGACATAGCAGCATTTTGCACCAGCCAGCAGAACCATTATATCCTATTATATCCCCTTGGCCTTTCATGAAGTGGGGAATGGATATTGTGGGGAAACTACCAAGAGCTCCAGGAGGAAAAGTCTTTATGCTGGCTATGACAGATTATTTCTCGAAGTGGATCGAAGCAGAAGCCTTTGAGAAAGAAGTTATCTCATTCATCAAACGCAATATCCTGACAAGATTTGGGATCCCGGCAGAGATAGTGTGTGACAATGGCTCACAATTCATAGGCAAGAGAACAACTAACTTCTGTGCCAGTTGGGGAATTAAGATGATCACGTCAACACCTGCCCATCCTCAGGATAATGGACAGGCCGAATCAAGCAACAAAATCATTATCAATAACCTGAAGAAAAAGTTGGGGTCTAAGAAAGGAAAGTGGGTAGAGGAACTACCTTTTGTTCTTTGGGCGGATAGAACCACTTCGAAGAATGCTACTGGTCAGACTCCTTTCTCATTAGTATTTGGAGCTGAAGCAGTTATCCCTACAGAGATGGTTATCCTGACAGCCAGAGTCAGTCATCAAAATCCCGAAGATAATACTCGAAGTCTACTTGAAGATCTAGATGCGGTAGAAGAACTCTGGGATTTAGCAAAGATCAGAATGGCATCTTATCAACAGAAGATAGCAAAGTCCTACAACAAAAATATCAAGTTCAAAGATTTCAAGAAGGGGATTTGGTTCTCTTAAAGGCTTTTCAGAATACTACAAATCCTATGGATGGAAAGCTTGCACCAAAGTGGGAAGGTCCATACTTGATTGACTCGGAAGCAGGAAAGGGGGGCATATCGATTGTCCACTTTGGATGGTGACTTGCTACCAAGGGCTTGGAATGCTATACACCTCAAAAAATATTTCATGTAAGACTTCTATCCCGAGGATAACTGTTGTATTAAGCAGCTAAGGTATGTATTCGAATTTATATTTTTTCATTTTCAATATTGTTATTCTTCAATCAAGATACTGACTTAAGCATCGGAGGGGTGTTAGCCACCCCCTCACTTAGAGTTGATTGTTTTGTAGCCTGAAGATATGAGATATTCTCACATGGAATGAAGATTATTTAGGCCTTGTCGCCAGTTAATTTGGGCCCTGTCGCCAGTTAATTTGGGCCTTGTCGCCAGATAATTTGGGCCTTTGTCGCCAGTTTCTTTGGGCCTTGTCGCCAGTTAAGGTATTATTCAATGCCTTCTAAGGTTTAAGGGGTTTTCACCTCTTCTTAAGATCGCCTGTAGCGCACGTTTATTCAGCCATAGTTCGAGAGACGAGGCTAGCACAAGAAATATAGTGACTTGCTATCTCGTTATCCTCAGTTATTGGTTTGAATCTCAAGTTTATGGTAGACGTACCATTTCCTAAGTTTTAAGGGGTTTTCATCTCTTCTAAGGGCCTTGTCGCCAGATTATTCCTAAGGTTTAAGGGGTTTTCACCTCTTCTAAGGGCCTTGTCGCTAGTTTGTTTGGGCCTTGTCGCCAGTTTGTTTAGGCCTTGTCGCCAGTTTGTTTGGGCCTTGTCGCCAGTTTGTTTAGGCCTTGTCGCCAGAAATTTTGTAATTATTTCCAGGATAATGTTGATATTGCAGGTCTATCAGTATATCCTTATGATTGGGGAAACATCCTGAAAGGTAATCTTATTACGAGGATGAAATGGTCTATACAGTTGCTATATGATTCTGGTATGATTTCATATTCGTAATTGTCTTATATTTCATATTACTTGCCCTATTTATAAGATGAACTTTATGACTTAGTGTTGGTTTATTGAATTAGACCTAATTTGTTAAGAAACTTCACCTAGATTTTTACATCCTAATGAAATCAATTTCTTTTTTCTGAGGATTTAATAATGTAAACAAAGATAAAATACCAACATGAGTCATAAAAAGCTGTTATACTAATATCACAGTGTAGGAAAAAGTGATCCATGTTTCGCTCAAAACAGAGCCCATCCACCTGAACCATTAGATTGTTCAAAAGCAGAAAATAAAAGTTAGTTTGGGCTTCGTCCTGAACCAGGATCCCTCCACCCAAACCATTGTCCTAGGCATATTGTATTATCCATACACAACCAAAATAAAAATTGTTCAAACAACCATCAGAAGCACATTAAAACAACCTGGAAATCAGGATCAAACCTTGTCATCTTCACCATGATCACCCTTCTTCTTCTCCGACTCTGTCACCTCACTAGCCTTGGCTTCCTTCATCTCCTCACTAGCACCTATTTCCTTGATCACCTCAGAGGTACCTGCCACATCAACCTCTTCAACCTTCTCACCCCGCAACATCTTCAGCTTCTTCCTCCAAGCAGCAGAATTCAAGGAATCCATCACATAGCCCTTCGCTTGCACCTCCTCTGACATCTTGAGCATTGACTCCAGGATACTGGTGGCTACAAATTTCTTGGCCTCTTCAATAAACTCAGTCTTCTCCAACTCAAATGAAGTTTTGAGGTCCACAATCTCTTTGTCCTTCTTCTTGAGAAGCTTGTTCTTTATGTCAGCTGCATGTAGAAGATCGACAATCTTGACCTCAGCCTCTTTTAGAGCCAATTCAGCATCTTGGGATCTCTGATGATACTTACTGTTCCAAGAAAGTTGGCGAGAGCTTGCAACTTCTCTACAACATCGGTAGTGCTCATGTCGGCAAAGGGCTCAGTTTCAGCTGAAGTGGTGGTCTTCCTTTTCTTCTGGGCAACGCTATTTTGACGAGTCGTTGGAACCCTTACTTTCGGGAGAGGGTCTTGGAGTGTTCCTGTTTCACCACGGTCCTATCCTCGATGAGATCGTCCAGGTCAACTAAGCTGAAGGAAGATTTTGGCTTTGGCATCTCTGCACAATGATTTATCAAGTTATTCCCAAGAAAGTGAAATCCTAAGAATTCCATGAAATACCCAAGATACTTACCATAAGACATGCTTTCAAGAGACTTCGCAGCAGTCACGCTTGTTTCCCCTGTTTCTTCTTCTAACCAGAATTCCCTATCTTGTGCCGGAATTTTAAACAACGCCTTGAGCCTTCGATTCGTATCTTTCCTGTACCTTATTATATCCTCAAACACAACTGCAAAAAAAAAAAAGAAAAAAGAAAAGAAACCGTATTAACATAAACCGTTTGCAAAAAGAAATTCTATCCTAAGGATTTCCTACCCTTGTGAACCCATTTAACAGGCAAATTCACTCCATCGGGAATAGAGTCACGGCGAACGAAAAAGAATTTTTTCTTCCAATCGTGATCGCTACCAGACACTTTGGGGACCATATAAAGGCGGCTGGATTTGGATTGAAGGCAATAGCGGTGAGATCCGTGTGTACAGAGATTATAGGTTGCGGCTATCTCAGGGATTCCAATGGATAGTTCATGTGTTCTATTCAGGCGATCTACTGTAGACAGGACTCTCCACACCATTGGCATGACTTGAGAGTAAGAGAGCCCGGTATGTCGAAGAACTCCTTAACGAGCGGAGGAAAGGGATACAAAAGGCCGATCGAAAAGGGGTAATGGAAAAAGCAAACCCATGTTTTTGAAGAAAAGTCAGCTTTGGCTTTAGGATCGAAGGGTCTGATAACAGCCTTGGTAGGTAATAAGCCGGAATCTTTGAGAATCCGAATATCGAGGTCGTTGAAAAGACACTGATCCTCATCAGTGGCGGGGACATGACCTTGATAGACAAAATCCTCAAAGGTCGCGAAAGAGTAAGGATTGAGCAATCAGGGGATTCTTTTTCTCATTATCGTTCGAATAAAAAAAAAGCTTCAGAAATTTAAGAAGATGAAAAAGTAAGAGACTGACCTGAATATCAACGAAGGAGAGAGTATTGTGATTTAGAAATGTGTAAATGGGTTAATTATAACCTAAAAGGACGGTTATAAGGTTTCCTCAATTCGCATTCCGCCCTTTCAAATCGCAGAGATATTATTGATTTTTAAATTCAAAATTTTTACAGCTGTCACGCGCTAACTGTAAAAATTGGGGGCAATTGTTGGGAGCAGATTTTTTATCCTCGGGATTGAGCTTGATTCAAGGATTTCGACCTATCCTGCTGATCCGAATATTCTGAGGAAGGTATTTGACTAATTCAATTGTCCTTTATTATTTCTTGTTTATTTTGCAAATAAGATCACGTGTTTAATATGCTAATATGAACGTGGGTTTGCAACGGCTACTATTAAAACTTCGTCAACTTGAACGTGGGCAGCAACGAATAGTGGAGGACTTAGTCTAGGGTTTATCCCGGATTTCCCGGAATTTCTGTTGAAACTTTTTCTTATTTAAACGAGCTGGTAGATACGACTAGAACACACACCTTCACTTGTTTAGCTACTAGCATTCACTGTAACACATAGCATACGATCGTTTATCAGCTCCATCAGTTGTAACCACTTTTTTGTTATTAATAAAATTGACGGTGATAGTTTTCACCATCCGGGGGTTTTTTGTGCCGGAGATTCTCACAATCAAGGGTTTTTTCCCTCGTAATCAATCATTGTGTTCACTCTTTTTTCATTCAAGCACTCTATCTCACGTACTAATTCGATCAAAAGTTACTTTGTTAATTTTTGACCGAAACAAATAATCATTTTTCTCTTCATTTTTCCTTGATCATTGGGTGGGATTTGGGGGTTTTGGAAGTTCATCACGGGTATTCACTGAATCAACGTGATTCGATCTTCGTTTTCGTTTTACCGGTGCATCATATATAGAGGAAAGGGAAAAAGGGATTGTTATATTAGCAATTTGTGACTTCAAATGATTTTTACCCGTGGACAAGGTCACATACCACCGGTTTTGATGTTAATTTACAGAAGATTCATGTTCTTTTGTAAGTTTTCCCAAAACACCCCTGCTCCTTTGGGTAACTACTACAAACAAGAAGGGAGGTTACCCAATTTCTCAATCTCTTCTTTGATGCCAAAACCAAATCATTTCATTTCATTTCATTTCATTAATAATAATAATAATATTCTTCACCGTCATCATCATCATCATCATCATCATCATCATCATCATCATCATCGCCGGCGATAGCCTCTTTTCTTCTTCTTCCACCGACAAGGTATCGATCCTCCTTTTATCAATTTCTTCTTATTCTTATTCTTATTATTATTATTATTTATCTTTTGATTGAAACCCTAGATCTGCATCTATTTAATTTTCTCTAAGATTGATTGTGAATTAACGATTCATACTGATACAAATCAACTTGAATTAAAGTAAGCTGGATATAATCATTCTCAAGGATTATTTGTAGGATTCCTCTTTTCTTATTAGGGTTTGGTGTCTTTATGATTGCTTAAGGATTGGATTATTATTATTATTATTATTATTATTATTATTATTATTATTATTATTATTATTATTATTATTTGTTGTTGTTGTTGTTGTTGAGATCTTTGGAGTTGAAACTCATATCAAACTTTGAGTAGAATTGGCAAGTTGAGTTTATCATTGCTATGAAATATATATATATATATATATATATATATAAAACTATGTAGCTTTTATTCACCCTTGTCAAGTTTCACCGTAAAGATTCCCGCGTTTCCACTTGCAATATCGGTCACATTGTATTTTTCAAGATTCCTACAAAGTGCAATGGGATGCTTTATGCAACTTGTTTTCGCTTATGAATATCTTGTGTTTCTTCAATCTTCATTGTTAAACAATGGAGTTTAATCATGTTTGATATTTCCTCTACGTATTAAATTTCAAAACCAGTGTTCATAATGAAAAGATTTTCAAGGTATTATTATGCATTCAACCTTTCGGTATTATACAAGTCTAAGGGATACCTTAGTCATCTAATAAGTAAAGATTTTATTAACTCTAGCTTGTTCGGTCTTCATTTTGGAATAAGTTATTTTTATTGTTTGTATTCAGAGATTTTTCAAGTCTCCTCTGTCGCCATTGGAAGTTTCTCTTCTTGTTAATTAAGTTTTATCAGATGCTACTTTTATGCTCTCTTATCGCAATTGTTATATTAGAATTGAGAAGTAGAGGTGCTCTTGTAACTATTGACTTATTTTATTACTTCATTGCAAAAAACAACAAAATAAGTCGTTAGTTACAAGAGCACCTCTACTTTAATAGTTAGTTACTTAAGTAGGCCATGTATATTGAAAAAGGTATGTAGGGATATTTTGCGTCTCTTAGCTTAAAGTTCTTACTCTGTTTTTTATTCTGTCGTAGCAAATAAAAGCAACTTCTTAGCTTATTCAAACCTACTCAGATTTCAGCCTACTGGAAAATTGCAGTGCTTAAGAGGGACAATTCGCTTATGAGAACTGCATTAATGGTCTAAAGTTACAGCACACAGTTATCTTCCCATGTATACCAGAAGAATTTTTGAAGTAATAATAGTTTCTTCTTGTCAAGTTCTTCTAATTTACTGCTTGTTTTAAAGAAGTTTCCTAAACTTTAGTTATCTACTTTGGAATTAGTTTATAGGGCCTAAAATGAAAAGTGATGAATTTGCTGGTTCTTTAACGGACATCAGTCATGTATAACTATTTCTTTTATCCTTCTTTTCAATCCTTACTCACTCGGTAAGCAGTGCTGTGACAAGCAAGTTATGTTAGGGTTCCAGAAAATTACGACCATTGAAGATTATAATATTGTAATTTGTGTTTTAAGTTTTCCCCCTTGTGAATGTGTCTTCATTTCTAGTGACCGATTTTGATATTGTTTGTTTCTCCTAATCCATCATCACTGAGTTAACTCAGGTTGTTAAGGTAAAGAGGTTGCTTTCTTCTATTTGAACCTTTGATCCTTTCGGTAGCATGGTAGTTTGTTTCTAATGTTTAATAATTTTAGTGGCTTTAGCTTTTGAGATTGACAATGATAATGTGGATAATAGAAAGTACTCATGGTGCTGTTTGGTTTCATTAGAATACTTAGATATATAATGCAGATAACAATGTTAAAAGGAGATTGATTATGTGGTTGTGATAAACATTATTATGTGCATTATTATCTCATGAGTATTTCTAGTAAAACCAAACACCAAAACACCACTATGACTTCCTATTGTGTTAGATACATATTAGAAATACCCTGAGATATGATGCAGATACTCCGTAGAGGCTACAACCTTTAGTTTCCAGGTACCTACTAACACTATGTTGATGACAACATATTAGTTAAGGGATGTTATGAAACTAATTACTGTGACTTCAGTTTTAATGTTTGGATGAACAGATTTTGCGTTTGTTTTATTAGTTATTTAAAGTCAGATAATCAATGTTGGATAATTATAATTTGCCACCATGACATCTGACTACAACTTTCAGACTAATGCACATCAAAACATGTACAGCCTGTTTTATTGCAGTTGATTGTTTAATTCTAATTTTTTACTATTTTACTGTCATGTAAGCTCTTTCAAAATGCACATCCAAACAACCCCTAGGGGCTTTAGTCTGTTCTTTTTTTTTTCTGTGACTGTAATTAATCAGCCATAAGAAGCTACAAATGCAGCCAAATAAAAAGGAAAAATAGATATTGTATGTTTCATCTAATTTTTATGTGGTCTTTGAATTATAGAATTGTACTTCCACCAAGCATATCATATTGATCATTTTTGTCCAACGTTGATCAACATTAATTCTCAATTACGAAGATTAGCACTCCCCACCAGATTTTTCTTCCATTCTTTTATCTTGTCCCAAATTTGCCTGTTTAGTTTGATTTACCTGATGAAGATGTCTACTTGATATGACTTTCATAAGTATCTGATTGATAAATCATTTGGACTGAGACTTGCAGCAAAAAGAACCTTGAAAGTTCACTTGCATGTTATTCGTTATGACTTTCATAAGTATCTTATTGATAAATTCTCATAAGTAGCTTATTGATAAATCATCTGGACTGAGACTTGCAACAAAAATAACATTGAAAGTTCACTTACATTCTATTGGTTTTGCTTAAAACAACAAGTATATTAGTTTTCACGATTATTTTGTAATTCATTTTTTTCAGGGACTTATTTGTGATTATATATGGGCTGAATGCACATTTCATGGGAGGTGTAGAGGATAATGAACCACCATCAAAACGTGTGAAAGCATCTTCTAGAGAACTAAAAGGTGTTTCAAACGGTCTAAAAGAACCAGCAACTTACTCATTTGGTGCATCAATGGCTCGGCCCCTAGCATCTCAAGGGGACAATGAAGTAACCGGTTCAAAAGGAGTTAAAAAGGTGGAATTTGTTAGAATCATAGCCGAAGCATTATATTCTCTTGGATACAGTAAAACTGGAGCTTGTCTTGAGGAAGAATCTGGAATACCTTTTCAATCACCACCTGTCAGTATCTTCATCCAACAAGTTCTTGATGGGAATTGGGATGGAAGTATAGCTACTTTACACAAAATTGGTATAATGGATGAATCTATTATTAAATCGGCATCATTTATAATATTACAACAGAAATTCTTTGAACTTTTGGATCGTGAAAAGTTAATGGAAGCTTTGAAAACACTGAGGACTGAGATATCACCTCTTTCCATTAACAGTGACAGAGTCCGTGAGCTTTCTTTCTTCATATTGTCCCCTAAATTCAGGATCACTGGAGTTTCTGGTCAACAATCGGTCAAACTGAAGGCTCGTTCAGAGATACTTGAGGAGTTGCAAAACTTGTTGCCTCCAACTGTGATGATACCAGATAGAAGGTTGTTACAGTTAGTTGAACAAGCTCTTGACTTACAGCGAGAAGCTTGCTTGTTTCACAATTCTGATGTTGGAGAAACATCATTGTTCACTGATCATCAGTGTGGAAGAGATCAGATTCCTTCACAAACAATTCAGGTTGGCTTACATTTGTGTTACATTGCATGATAATATAAAGATTTATTCTAATTACTTGTGTTGTAGATCTTACAAGAACACCAGGATGAAGTCTGGTACTTGCAGTTTTCGCAAAATGGGAAATACTTGGTGTCTTCATCGAGTGATAATTCAGCGATTATTTGGGAGGTAACAACAAAACTTTCTTGGTTCTGGTTAACATTTGATTTAAGTCAATGTCATCCTGATTGGTGTAAATTTCTTGTTTTTTTAAACTTTCTTGAAGGTCGGTTCGGATGGTAAAGTATCATTAAAACATAGATTAATCGGTCACCGAAGGCCCGTTTCTAGCATTTCATGGAGCCCAGATGATGATCAGATATTGACATGTGGCATAGAGGAAGTTGTTAGACGTTGGGATGTTACCTCTGGTGCATGTCTCCATGTTTATGAAAAAGGTCTTCTTGGTTTAGTCTCGTGCAGCTGGTCTCCAGATGGTAAATGTGTGTTTTCAGGGTTAACCGATAAAAGCATAATAATATGGAATTTAGATGGAAAAGAGATGGAATGTTTAAAGGGTCAGAAAACAATTAAGAACTCTGATTTGCAAATAACAAGTGATGGGAAATTGATAATTACAATGTGTAAGGAAACAACGATATTGCTAATTGATAGAGAATCAAGATGTGAAAGATGCATAGAGGAACAACAGATGATAGTTTCATTCACATTATCAAGGGACAATAAGTGCTTGTTGGTTAGTCTCGTAAATGAGGAATTACATCTTTGGAATATCGAGAACCATATTCGACTGGTTGCAAAGTACAAGGGTCATAAACGGTCTCGGTTTATTGTTAATGCTTGCTTTGGTGGAGTTGAACAAGCATTCATTGCTAGTGGAAGTGAAGATTCTCAGGTATATCTTGTCTCATAAAAACAAATATATATTTATTTTAATAATTGATTCTTATATGATTTATTCAGTATACAGAGATCTTTTCAGAACACAAAGTGATGTATGAATGTATGATTATTGAAATGTTGTTGTAGGTTTATATATGGCATAGGGGACCTGGAGAGCTAATTGAGACACTGGAAGGTCATTCCGGGGCGGTTAATTGTGTTAGCTGGAATCCAGTGAACCCACATATGTTGGCATCTGCAAGTGATGATCGGTCAATACGCATTTGGGGCTTGAAACAATTACGTTCGAAACAAAAAGGTAAAGGAAAATCGGTATCCAACAATGGCGTTCACTATTGCAACGGAGCAACAATTTGAACTTCTTCTCAAGTTTGATTGTAAATACATGAACTTGCTCACTCATCACAGGATATTTGCAAGTGTAATTTGAATCTGAATTGAACCATTCTGTCATCATCTTAATAAACTTTTCTTCTTTTATTGCTTTGTGTGCCAATAGCTGCTTGTGATTAGGTAATTGATGTATGTTAAATTACTATATAAACTAAATTACCTATAAAGTATCGCCAATAATGAATTGAATTACTATAGAATCTATATTATATCTTTAAATGCAATTTAATTATTTAAACATGTCTTCATGAGATCCATCAACTATACATAATATGCTTTCTACAATGTTCAAAGAATAAAACTTGATGTCACATAACTAACTACAAGGTGTTAAAAGTGTGCTCTTCAAATGCATTATAATTCCATATCATTTTTTGTATACAAGACTTGATCATTCAGGGTGTGACTGATCCCAAGCTGTAACGCTGTACACATTTCCCTTTTGTTCTTACATCATCCCAGTATTTTGTTCCCGCGTGTATTAATGAATGTAGCTGAAAACCAAATAATGATGTATAAGTTGGAAATTAGCATTTGAGATATCTTGCATAAATTATGATGTTTAAACAAGAACTATTACTACACACAAGCCCCCTAATAGTATTTTACTCAAGTATTAAGAATATAAACAAGCTTTTTACATGTCAATAAGAATATAAAGAGTGGTTCGTAAGCGTTAGTTTCATACCAGCCACACTTTTGTGGTTCGACGCCTTTTTCTTTCATGAACCTAGCAACTTTTGAAGTAACAAACGATTAAAAAGTTTTTATCTTTCTCTTCTTCTGTATACCCAACAAAGAAGCGTATGCAACATGTTAACGTCCCATTATGTTCTTCAAATGCATTAAATCGCATACCAACATAAGATTGGATTTGATTTGATTATTTGATGTTTGACCGAACCCCAGCCACAACATCTTCCATCAACTCAACTACACTCACTCCTGGCAATTTGGCCACACCATTGTCTTGTATGAGCTTCCGTGTTGTCCTTGCATCATCCCAACGTTTTGCTCCAGCATATATGTTTGAAAGAGAGATGTAGCTGAAAGAATAATCAATTACATTTTATAAACTTATTCATAGGAGTTTGTAATCTGATCATAAAAGAAAGAGTCCATACCGGCCACTATGATGTGGATCCTAACTGAGAAGATGTTTTCCCACTAACTGAGCCACCTTGTCATTCCCATGAATCTTGCAACCTCCAATCAAAGCACCATATGCATACTCATTGGGTTCAAAAGGCATACTCTTTATGAGATCCAACGCCTCGTTTAACCTTCCAGCTCGAGCCAGCAGGTCAATAACACAACCATAATGCTCAATTTTGGGTTCAACACCATAAACATCTTTCATGGAAGACAACAGTTTCTGCCCCTCTTCTGTCATTCCCGCATGACGAAAAGCACCAAACATTGCAACAAAAGTAATGTCATTTGGTACAATCCCTTCAACCTGCATTTGTTTGAATAACTGTTGAGCATCATTAACATGTCTATGCATTCCCATCCCTATTAGCATGGTATTCCAAGCAAGAATATCTTTAGTTTGCATTGAATTGAATACTTTTAAAGCCTCCACAATGTTACCACATTTAACATACATATCCATCAAAGCAGTAGCAACAATCGGGTTGATTTTGATCCCGTTTTCATTAATATACAAATGCAACTGCACCCCTTGATCCAAACCACCTGACTGACCAATAGCAGACAATACACTAACTGTAGCCTCGTTTACCCTTACTCCCGCAACCTTCATTTCATCAAACAACGCAAGTGTTTCATTCGGTTTCCCGTTCTGCGCATAACACGCCAGCATGGCGTTCCATGACACCACATCTCTGTTCGGCATGTCACGAAACATCTTAACAGCGTCCTCTACGTTTCCACATTTCACATACCCGGCTAACATAGAATTCCACGAAACCACATTTCTCTCAGGCATTTCATCGAACAGCTTCTTAGCATCGCCAACACACCCAACAACTCCATATCCATTGATCAAACTATTCCACGAAACCACATCTCTACACGGCATTTCATCAAACACCTTCCGTGCAAGCTCCATCTCGCCACACTTCACACGCGCATCATCGAGTTCCAACAAACAACATCTCTACACGGCATTTCATCAAACACCTGGCGTGCATAACACAACCACCTCTCATTCGCGTAAAACTTAATCAACGAGCTTTGCACATAAACATCAGACTGAAACCCACATTTCAAAACACACGCGTGAACCGAACAGCCAAATTTGGTCCTCGCTAACACCCTAGACGCCTTAATAACAAACGGAAAGGTCATATTATTAGGCTTTACATTACTACTTAACATCTTAAAAAACAATAACATGGTTTCTTGAGGAACAAGGGATGATGAAAACCCCCTAATGAGTGCATTGTAGAGTTGTACGGTAGGGTTTGGTTGCTGGTTAAATATGGTTTTGGCATATGATAAGCTTCCATGAGGTGATATTGCAACAGAGGAAGCTAATTTGCATAATGGTTGAAGTGAAGGTTCATGAGAAATGATGATTTGAGCATGTATTTGTTGGAATTGGGTTAGGGTTTTGCATTCGGTTATTAAGTACTCAAATTGAGGTTTTGATGATGACAAGTATTTGACTGAGACTGGTTTATTGAGCATGGAAACACAAGTGGACTGTTGTACGAGAGATGTTATAAATGCTTAAACTATAAATTCTAATAAATTCATCGTCATGCAATGAAATTTATCAGTTACCACAAAACGATTACAATAAAGTGACAGATAAATTGATAACAAGTTACGTTAAAACCCTATTTTGAATAACAAAGTCAATCCTACTAAAAACGAATCTTTAGGACCTACAAGCCGAAGAGGTTCCGTGTACGAGACAATGAACCATACTAAAAAAATTCACAGCCTCTGGGCCAGAAAACCAATTGTATCAAAAGCAAACTGGAGAAAGACATGTTGATTCTCTAAACAAGCTTTCTTCTGTTTAACAACTTTGCTAGATTCAGCATTCAACGCAGCCTGACCCACAACAAACCCAAGGTCCCTGAGCTCAAAAAGAAGAGACACTCCTGTAAAATCCACACAGGCGTGTTTCCCCCTGCCCACCCGAACACAAGAAAATCAGCTGGTCATAAAGAAGACATCCATTCAAGAGGATCAGTGAGAAAGTTAACAGGGGCCTCATTTTTAGTAGAAATCCATGCCCGTTTAAGAGCATCACACAGAACATCCCTAACCAAATCATGTATGTATTTAAAGCCATGCAATTCTTTGTAATGCACCGCATGGTCTCCAAAAAAATCCAAACAGACCTTGCGACAAATTGGGCAAGGCTCATCAGTCGAGAACATATGGATCATTAACCGGTACTTAAGGATGGCCCGATACTACAAACCCAACATATGTTGGTCCAATCCTTCAATGGAGATGGCCGTTAGAAAATCCTGAGCCCGAGGAGCCCGAAGGCATTCAAACACCGCCTTTTGGCGATGGGATAGATCAAACTTCACTTCTAAACTCTGGACGATTCCACTAAATAAGGCACTCGTCACAACATGTTGGGCTTAGGGGGGTGTCCTTATTAAAGAATCCGCTAAGATCAAAATTTGGATGTGAAGTACGTAAACGATCCACCGCACACCCTTAATCAGTGTCCAACCCATAATATCACAACCCCGAAGAATATGGTCTTGCAAAAACCACGACTGTGCTCTCGAAGCCATAAAAGCATATGTCGATACATCCTCGGCCGAACATAGACCCAACCCCCCCCCCCCCCCTAAACGGGTCGAAAGTGATGCCAACCTCCTTTGGAGATCCCCGAAGAACGGTCCCCCACAAACCACGATGTCCTCAATCGCCCGTCGAAGGCCATTGTCAAATATAGAAACAACTTCCCCCACATACATAGGTTCGCACACCCTCAAACCGAACAAAAAGCTTTGCAACTCCCATACATGAGCGAAGCAAAAGAAGCTCGTATTGAGGATCCCGAAATCTTGGGAGACAACTCATAAGTTCCACAGTGCTAGATGTCATTTTCATAGCCAAATTGTGATAAACTCGCATCCCGGCTTACAGCACCACCAAGGAGTTTCACTGTTCATCCTCTATTTACTATAAATGAGTCGAGTATCCGATACAAACCTTAACGCGACCCAAAAAAATAAATTGTGTCGAACATATGAACCTGAACATGATATAATATGATATGACTTTTGAGATCAATATGCATGCACCCTGTTTAACCTCAAGCTTTATAAAATACAAACTATAAAATATTAGTAAATTTCATATTTACTTTGAATGTTTTTTTAAAGTTAATAAAAATAAGTAGGTTTCTCGGCAGCTCCTTTATAATTATGTGAGGGGAGTTTTCTAAATTTTTTTAGAGGATGTTAATTGGTTGTGAGTGGATGAAAGAAAGATATGAGTTAATTTGAAGGAACACTGTTCATCATCTAATTACTTTTTAATATATTGAGAAAACTATGATTTGCCTCCCTGTGTAATTTGGGCGGGCTACCATTGAACCACTGAAAACTAAATTGCGCATGTTGGACCCATGTGTTTTTATGGCGGGCTCATTATGCTCCTTGCCGTGTAATTATTGGTTAAATGGCCAATATACCCTTCATCTTCATCTTCATCATCAATATTCAACATCTAAGAACCCTAACACAAACACAAACCCAGAAAATCTCCGTCTAAGAGCCCTAACCCAAACCCAGAAAACACATAAATCTTATACAAACACATAAATTAACATCATCAACATACCCACTTAAACCCAAGTGGGTATGTTATACAAACCCATAAATCTTATATCACCATTAATATCATACATTCTTATATCACCACTACCACCACCGTACATAATTTTGATGGAGGTAACCGCCAGAAAATCAGGAACACGTTGTTGGAAGTTCAAGAAAGATGTCCGGATTTGAATTTGTAGTTGAGAATGAGTCGGCGCACCGCCACCATTAGCGACAGTCGCCACCACCACTGTCTTCATCCTTCACCATCGTCGTCTTCATCCACCACCTTGATTCGTAAGTGTTTAGAATTGATTCCAAGCTACAAAATTTGAAAAACCTTAAATTATTTCGAAACCCTAGGTTACAAATGTTCAAGGCTCTTGCAAACTGGAAGAAAATCGACACATGGGTTTTGTTCTTCTCGAAAAATCACTCAAGATCCATATAAATTTTTTTAGGTTTGGTGGTGATTTAGAGAATATGGTAGAGGGAAGATGATGAATATGGTGTTATTGAGGATGAAGTTGAGAAGATGATGATGGTTAAAGAGCTGCATTATTATTATTATTATTATTATTATTATTTATCTAATTACTAAAGTGTCCTTGAACCAAACGGTCAACTTAAAAACAAGGGTTCAATACGTGCAATCAGTGGCTCATATCAGCATTATAAAAAACACATGGCCCCAACATGCACAATTTAGTTTTAAATGGTTCATGGTTGCCCGCCCAAATTATACAAGGAGGCAAATCATAGTGTTCTCTAATATATTTGAAAGTGGTTGTGAGTGAAGGAGAGAGAAACGATAATGATAAAAATGTAAAAAAAAATATTTAATTGTATATGAGAGAGAAAATGTAGTGTTTTTTAATGTAGTTATAGAGATAAAGATAGAAAAGCTGATGAGAATGCTCTTATATGGGTTAATCCGAACACAGTTTTACTAAACCTGAAACTAATGAGAGCACGAGTTTACTAAATAAAAACTGTTAATTTCATGTTAACTTCATCTTATCCGTACGACATTCTTCCGATTTTTTAAAAATGGTCTCATAGTTAAAAGATTGACAATAGCTCTTTATGTGGTTCATTTGTTTTTGTATAATTATTCTTTTTACCTTGTTGCTACGAGGCTACGAGGCTCTTTTGTTAATCCAAAAGGTCCTAAATAATTTTTTAATTATATATTATACTAGTTTTTTTTTTCTGTATTACAAGAGTTGTTTTATATTATTCGTTTCAAATATTTATATATGTTTTTGGATTTTAATTTTATTTATTGTAAAAAAGTTAATAATATGCTTAGGGTTTGATGATGAAAGGGTTTAACAAATATATGAGATGTTATAACCCGATTTAAAATCTATCTGGTTGGTGAGACCCATGACCTGCTTATTTTTTAAAACTATAAAATTGTTTCTTAATTATAAATTATATCTTTTTTTTTTAAATATGATATTAATTTTTAGCATATTTCTATTTTATAGGAATTTTATATAAAATATTTAGAGAGATTAAATTTTAATTTAATGGGATGTTATAACCAGTTTAAGGGCTATCTGGGTTTGGTGAGGCCTATACCTGTAAATTCGGGTTAAATGCATGAGAAGCCTCCATTTACAAATATAACGATTTGGTGACTTGAGAAAATGTAAAAAGGTTACTTTTATATATATTTAAGATAGATTTGATTGTTAGTAAAATGAAAAAAATAATAACAATAAAAAACTTGTGTTCATGTCTCATATTTTGTGATATATCTTTTTCGCTGCCTTTCTCTTAAAAATTAATTTAGCATTTAGATAATACAACTTAATACATTTAATCGAGTCTCAGTTTCGCTTGATTAATTTGTATCAAACCCATGTTATAAATTATAATATTGGTATTGGACTTATCTCTATCTCTATCAGGGTCTGCATAATCATTGGGTTAAGTCCATTAGTTATTATCTCAACAGTTCGGCCAAGCCCATTAACGTGGAGTCTACTTCGACTATTCGACCAATATCACACTTGGTATTTAACGATACACACACACACACATTAAGTCTAGCCATGTTTTTGGGTTAGTTACAAATACGATTATGATTAGTTATTTTCTTGATTATGAATTTTGGAACCCTTAGTGAACCGTGAGTGTGAATGTGAGTGTGAGGATTCAATGATTCGTTTTAGATATGAATGACAACATATAATACATGCATAAAGAGTAGTGTTACATAATTCTCAAGTTGGTTTCTCTATACATTGGTTAGCCCATATATAAGATCCCGTGGAATCTCCTTTGGACCCCTGGGTCTTTGACTTAGCCTTTACCCCCCTGGTTTCTTCTCTTCCTCTCTGGTTTTGTAGGAGATTATCTATTATCCGATGGGTCTTGTCCTTCCTCCCTGGAGCACGTATGTCTTATACATTTCTCCTAGCCAGGTCAACAACGACCTCTCCTCCGTTGACCCCGGCTCTTGTCCTGGTGTGTACTTTGTTACATTGGGCTTGGGCTTATCTCTTGGGTACATAGTCCAGTTGTGGCTTGGTGGGCTGTTGTTCCATTATAAGAGCCCAATTTTGATGTAGGCTCTTCAAGTCCCCCAGTTTATTATCTATGTTATTTATGAAAAAGATAATGGACTTACTGTTCCTAAGCTCGTATGTCGCCATCCATGTGCCTGCTTCCTTACGGATTATTTTTGATGGCCCAATGGGTCGAACCATTCTTTACCCAGGCCTGGCCCAAGATGTTTTCATGGCCCATTCACAGCCCACGATGCAGGCGATAAAACATGTGATGTAAATTGAATTTACACGCTTTCCCACACCGTCATTATATTATGTTTACCGATCCCATCGACATTATTTTTCACCCACTCACCCCTCCTTCATCTTCTTGCCGATCTTTCTCTTGGCGTTTTTCCAGCCAGGTTAGTGTTAAATTGTGCCTTTGTTTTATTTCTTTTCTTCCAACCACAAGTCGCGAAGGCTTGTCCACGATAACGTCTACCCTCACCCAAGAAAAAATTCTCACTTTGCGTTCGAAATACCACATTCCTCTGCCATTATCTCCGATCTTCTCTAACCCTAATGAAACGGCCATTAGCAGCCCCAATCTTATAGCCTTATACACCAAGAACTTGGAATGTGCCAATATCCGCTATCCTCTTACTGACTTTCAAGTGGCTCTGTTAAAACATCACCGGTTGGGGTTTTCACAAGTTCACCCATTGGGTTTCCTTCGGGTGACGCATTTTGAATTTGCTTTTCGGGCGATGGGAGGCTTCGCTACTGTACCACCTTTGAACGCCGCTCAAACGAGAAGCATTCGCCCTGTTATTCGAAGATGCAGACCGGTTTCTATCCACGAGAGTGGAAGAATAAATTTTTCTTTGTTTCCCCTAATTTGGGTCTCGGCGTATGTAACATCACGGAAATTTGAGCCAAAAATGTCAAGTTTCAAAACTCTAGGGGCTAAAATGAAAATTCTGGTTTTCCTGACCCATCGCGATACGCGATGAATCAGAGGGGACACCCATCGCGTACCGCAATAGGGTAGTCTGACACGTTGTGACACGTGTGCCACGTGGCACAAGGTGGTGTCGTCTGCCGCCACGTGTCACCACGTGGCAACACGACCACCACGTGTCGCCACGTGGCACAACGCCTGCCACGTGTCGCCACGTGGCAGGTCTACTGGGTGACTCAGCTAGCCTACGTCGCGATACGCGACGGGCTAGCCAAGGAACCCATCGCGTACCGCGATGGGATCCAAAATCAGCTCTATAAATAGCAAGGTCCGGGTCTTCACATTTCACACCAAACATCAACTCATTCTCTCTCTCTCTAACCTCTCTCTAGACATTGGGAAACGTGCCCTCGATCCACCTTGAAATCCGTGCCCCGATTCCTCATATTCCGTACCAATTACCTTGATTTCCGTACCACATTCCCGACGTTCCTTTTTAAGAAGTGTTGGTGCCGCGAAGTGCGTGTCGTGAAGAGTTGGCGTCTCGATAAGCGTGTCAAAGAGAAACTGTTGATCAAGAAAGGTTGGAAAAGAAAGAGATGTCGAAGTGTTGCCCGAGTGTGTAGGGTTTATTAAGCCAAGAGAAGTTACGCATAATGCCCGAATGAAATAATAATAAAATATTATTAGGCTTAATGCCCTAAGTCAAAATTATACTCGATGTCTCAAAATAAAAAGAAAGTAAATAACAAAGAAAAGAAAAGAAAGAAATATAAATGTATATACATGTGAATATATATATATATATATATATATATATATATATATAAATTCTTTGTATTAAAATATTGTTTAAGTATAATGAGTATTCTTAAATAATAAAAGAAAAGAATACGTTTCTTAAAGAAGAAGAAACATAGGGTTTTTTTAAATAAACTAAAGGTTTATAAAGATTACTTTTTAACTAAAGGTTTTAAAGTAAAAAAGAGGTTTTGAACTAAAGGTTCATCGAGATAAATAAGACTAAAGGTCTTAAGCTGGATCGTGTATCCGACTAACAAAAGTTATACTCGTACTATAGGTGCGAGATAGCAAGGGAAAGACCCAAGGACGGTGTTTGAAGCCGATCCCAAACTAAAGATGAATACGCCCCACTTTTATAAACTTGTTTTCAAACGAGTCAACTTGATTATGTGTAAAACTTTACATGAGACTAAGTTTCTCTAAAAACATTGTAAATAAGAGTATAAGCCTAGCCCTCAGGCTGTAGTATACGTTTTTCTGGATCCTTACATATGTGGTAAAATGCGGTGGGCACATCGCACCACGCTTGGTCACGACCTCCAGCCACGATGGGCCGGACCTAAGTTACGTCCGAGTGAGACTGACCATGTGTATATTTATGGTACCTAAGTTATGTCGAAACGCTGCGGTGTTTTGCTGAGGTGACCTAGAGTAGAGACTCGAGTTTATAATGATGTTGTTTTAACTTAATTATTCCTAAGCCAAGATGGGCCGAGGCTTACGTGGTTTCGAGGGGTAATTGAGTAAAAGAAAAATATTTTAGCGTCAGCATATTCACCAGCATTCGTTGCTGACGTATTTTAATATTTTCCAGGTAACCAAGATTAGAGCTTGAAGGACGAAGGGCTCAAGAACCCGATGGCTTTGATATTTTTGTTTAAATATTAAATATAATGTTTTTGTAAACTTATAAACAAGTAAACCTAAAACGAGACTTTTATCTCGTCTTTTGTGTTGTAAATATTTATAACTTAAATTCCACATATTTTTATAAGACTTCCGCATTAACCCGCTACTCTGATTTATTTACAAATGTGGTACCAACTATTGATCACAATGGGGGTGTGACAGGTTGGTATCAGAGTCATCGATCTTAGCGAATTGGGTATCATAAAACAATATCCAAGCTTCGATCCAAGCATAGGAAATATTTACTTGTTTATTTGAATAGGGATAAGATTGGCTAGTAACCCTTTCTTTCCCTCTCCACATTCTAAACCACCCAAAGATGTCTTTCGAGAAATTAATGGTATATTATAATCATGAAGCAAGAAGAGCAAGAAAATATTACAAATTTCCACAAGGCAGCATGAGTAAGGATTACTATGAATCATTCTTCAATTCTAACGAAGGACATGACCAACATCCCAATACTGAATCAAGTCCCATCTATCATCTGGATAACACTCCACATCAAGTGTACCAAGCGCCAAGACACTCGAGTTATCATCCAACAAGTCTACCTATGTATCAACCATCCGAGGTCCCGACATATTATCCTTCCGAGATCCCGAATTATCAACCAACCGAAATCCCACCATATTATCCATCTGGAGGTTCAACACACTTACCACCAAATCCTCACCCTTCATACACTTTCCTTTCCAATTTACCAATCAACGAAGAACCAAAATCTCCCTCATCCGACTGGATGCAATGCCACTCCGATCAACGAAGATGGCATACCGGCACTTCAACTATGGATTATGTCGATTCCCACATCAACAAAGAAGGGCCGTCTCGCAAGCCCAAGATGAGAGTGATAATGTCATACGAAAAGATTCACATGCCTGCAATGACCGAAAAGGAACCAGAAGAGGAACCGGAAGAGGAAACCAACCCTGAGGAGGAATATCCTGACAATCCAAATGAGGTAACCACACCGGAAGAAGAACCATACTCTCAACACCCAAGCTATGGTTCTGTTGATCCGTACATGCAATTTCTTCAAGAACTCAAGGGCAAGGCATCATCAAGCTTCCCACTGTACCAGGGCAAGATTCCATCAGTTGAAGAACAAGCGAATGAGATTCGAGAACAGAATGAGGCCGCTGAAGTTTTCTTCAACTACCAATCTGATGTGACTGCTTCTCCATATCCGAATCCAAGGAACCATTTCGACGTTGTCATGATGGGGTATCATGATCCACCACCTCGCTACGGTTATCCCAATGACATTCCCCAGTCACAGGAGGAACACCTGGATCGAGCATTACACGAGACGGACGATTTAAGAAAGACGGTTGCTATTGACGGGAAGAAACAGAAGAAGATAGAAGAGACGCTTCTTCAAAAGTGCAACAAGCTAACAAAAGTGGTGAATAAATTCATGAAGGATTGAGAAGATGGTATTGATGGCGTATTTTCAAGAAATGAAGTTTACATGTTAAGATAGTCTGTGTGATATGTGTAACATATGATGTAATAAGGATAGGAGTTTATATATCACATAAATGATATATAAGTATGTTGTAAAATAATATACATACATTTTATGATATGTATTTGTGTGTGAAATAAATAAAACTTATGTTTTAAGAAAGGAAATATATTAAATTTCAGATAAAAAAAGAAAATAATTGAAAAAGAATAAAAATGTCTCGACAAAGAGATAACAGGGATGCTTCCCGTAGAGAAGCCGAAAAACGAGAAGAAAAAGGAAAAGGGCCTGAAAAAGAACAAGAAGAACCAATCCCTGATAAATATTTAAATTAAATCCAACAAATGATTAAGAAGGTTGTTAGAGAAGAATCTAAAGCTAGATCACAATCTAGGCAAACTAAACATTCACAGTCTGCTAACCCTTCTTGAAAATCCATTTCCAAACCCCGTTCTAGACCATCTCATATGGAAGAAAGTGTGCATGAGTCGAACGCTGATGGTGGAGTTCGTCAAGAATTCAAAAAACTCAAAATTGGTGGATGTTCGTTCAAGGATTTCAAATACTATGGACCGAAGGAGTTCCATGGTGACAAAGGAGGCATCACAACTGTGAGGTGGCTTGAAGAGATGGAGACGATTGTGATTACAAGCAAATGTTCTGATGAAGAAAAGATTTAATATTCTGCCCTAATGTTTAAAGGCGAAGCCCTGGAGTGGTGGAACACATTGATCTTGAGTAGAGGAAGGGAGGTGATGTACAACATGACTTGGAATGATTTCAAAGAGTTGTTAATGTCAAAATTATGTCCAATGCATGAAACAGACCAAATTCTTGACTCACAAGGTTGTTGGAACGAACCTTCGTGAGTATAACACAAAATTCCACGAATACTGTCGTTTGGTTCCCCAGTTGGTTACCCCTGAATCAAGTAAAGTAACACGTAATATTTGGGGACTACCACGAGAAATTCGTGACATGGTGAGGTCACACTTGCCACAAACCGCCGATTCCGCGATGGAGTTGGCTGGGTACTTGATGGGCGGAATGATCCGCAACCAAGAAGAGGACAAGAGGGTCGTGACAACACAAGACTCAAAGAAGGAAGGAAATACCCATTTCAAGGGTAAAGGAGTTGACCAACGAAGGTCTGGCTTTAACCCCGGCATCCCACAATGCAAAATCTGTAAAAAATATCATAGGGGTAGATGCAACTTTGCTCCTCGAGTCTGTGAATCGTGTAATAGACCTGCTATAACTGCAAAGAAATGGGACATCTTAGCTTTTAATGCCCCAAGAACAAACAAACCCGCGACTGGTGGTGCGGGTGGTAGCGGTCAAAAGAATGAGCCCAAGAAGGGCAATGCAAGGGTCTTCGTCCTAGATACAAAGAAAGCGGCCGATATACCGGAAACCATTATTGGTACGTTCCTAGTTAACAACAATTATGCTAGAGTCTTGTTTGATTTGGGTGCCAACTTAAGTTTTATAGATTATAACTTTTGTAGTCTATTAAACGAACCTTTAATCAAACTTAATAAAACTCTAAACGTCGAGACCGCTAGTGGCGAAAGTATTAAAATCTCTGAAGATCTAGAAAACGGAAAAATATTATTAGCTGGTTATGTTTTGCCTATTCAATTGCTACCTATGACTCTTGCAGGTTTTGATATTGTATTGGGTATGGATTGGTTTTCCGACAACCATGATCGTATCCTTTGCAATAGCAAAACCGTGGAACTTCGAGCCCCTGATAAACGAACTATTCGAATAGAAGGGGATAAAGACGCTGGCCAAGTTAGCCTAATCTATATGATAAGGGCTAACAAATGTTTAAATCAAGGATGCTTAGCATTCATGGCCTACGTCACCGAAGAATCAAAGTCCAAAGAAATCAAAGACGTTCCTGTTGTTCTCGATTATGCCGATGTATTTCCCGACGAACTTCCTAGAATCCCTCCCGATTGTGAAGTAGAGTTTAGGATAGATCTTATTCTCGGTACTGCTCCGATCGCCAAAGCTTCGTATCGCCTTGCGCCAACCGAGATGAAGGAACTGAAGAAACAACTTGATGAGCTTCTCGAAAAAGGTTTCATACGACCAAGTTCATCGCCATGGGGAGCGCCAATACTATTCGTCAAAAAGAAGGATGGATCCATGCGCATGTGCATCGACTACCGAGCTCTCAACAAAGTCACAATCAAGAACCGTTATCCACTCCCCCGAATTGATGATCTATTCGACCAACTTCAAGGTGCTAGCTTCTTTTCTAAAATCGATCTTCGTTCTAGCTATCACCAGCTCAAAGTTCAATCCGAAGACATTCCAAAAACCGCCTTCCGAACAAGGTACGGCCATTATGAGTTCACCGTCATGCCATTTGGACTTACTAATGCGCCAACTGCGTTCATGAACATGATAAATCGAATCTGTAAGCCTTACTTGGATAACTTTGTTATCGTATTCATCAACGACATACTTATTTATTCTAAATCAAAGGCTGATCACGAAGTCCATCTTCAAACCTTACTTGAAATCCTTAAAACCGAGAAGTTGTACGCCAAGTTCTCGAAATGCAAGTTCTGGTTGCACGAGGTGCAATTTCTTGGTCATATTATCAACGTCAACGGTATTCAAGTGGACCCCGCTAAGATTGAAGCTATTTCTAAGTGGGAGCTCCAGATTCGCCAACCGAGATTCAAAGTTTCTTAGGTTTGGCCGGCTATTACCGTAGGTTCATCGAAAAATTTTCCCGAATCGCTGTTCCCCTAACTTCTTTAACTCGCAAAAACATCAAGTATGAATGGGGAACGAAATAACAAGAGGCGTTCGATATACTCAAACAAAAGCTTACCCAAGCACCTATACTAGCCTTTCCAGAAGGTACTGAAGATTTCGTTATCTTTAGTGATGCGTCTCATTCCGGCTTGGGATGTGTACTAATGCAACGAAAGAAAGTAATCGCTTACGCCTCTCATCAACTCAAGGTGCACGAAAATAACTATACGACTCACGATCTAGAGTTAGGCGCCATAATCTTTGCATTGAAAATATGGAGACTATCTCTATGGAGTAAGATTTACCGTGTACACTGATCATAAAAACTTGAAATACATCTTTGATAAAAAAGAGCTTAACATGCGCCAACGACGCTGGATGGAAACTCTTAATGACTACGACTGCGAGATCGTTTATCACGAAGGTAAAGCCAACGTTGTGGCTGACGCCTTGAGTCGTAAAGAGCACGAAAAGCCAAAAAGAGTCCGAGCGTTAAGGCTAGAACTTCAAATCGATCTTATTGACCAAATCAAATCTGCCCAAATTCAAGCGATCAATGAAAACCAAATCTCCGATGAAAAACTTAACGGCACCATTGACTCGCTAGTCAAAGGGGACGATGGTATCCTTAGAATGGGAAACCGAATTTGGGTACCAATCGTTGGGGACTCGCGTGAAAAGATGAAGAACGCAGCTCATAAGTCCAAGTACATGATGCATCCCGGTAGTGACAAAATGTATCAAAACCTTAAGCCAAACTACTGGTGGAATGAGATGAAAAAGGACATCGCTTAGCATGTTGCGAAATGCTTAACTTGTTTGAAAGTCAAGGCTAAACACCAAAAACCTTCGGGAATGCGTCAGCAACCCGAACTTCCCGTATGGAAATGGGAGTTAATAACCATGGATTTCATAACCAAACTCCCAAAGACGACTCGACAACATAATGTTATTTGGGTGATCGTCGATAGATTAACCAAATCCACTCACTTTATTCCGATCAACGAATCATACTCAATGGATAGATTAGCGCGTGTCTATGTAAACAACATAGTTGCTTTGCATGGAGTTCCGCTATCTATAATCTCTGATCGAGACAGTCGTTTTACGTCTCACTTTTGGAAAAGCTTCCAACAAGCCTTAGGCACCAAGTTAAACCTTAGCACTGCCTATCATCCACAAACTGATGGGCAAAGCGAAAGGACAATTCAAACATTGGAAGAAATGCTCCGAGCTTGTGTGATAGACTTAAGTGGAAGTTGGGATGACCACTTACCCCTAATGGAATTTTAGTACAACAATAGTTATCACACGAGTATTCAAGCAGCACCATTCGAGGCGTTATATGGTCGAAAATGTAAATCGCCCGTATGCTGGTCTGAAACCGGAGACAATCAATTGTCTGGACCTGAGATAGTCGAAGAAACCACCGACAAAGTTCTTCAAATCCGAGAACGACTTAAGACGGCACGTGACCTCCAAAAGAGTTATGCCGATGTCCGTCGTAAGCCGTTAGAATTCAAAGTTGGTGACAAAGTTTTATTGAAATTATCGCCATGGTAAGGAGTTGTTTGTTTCGAAAAGAAAGGAAAGTTAAGTCCTCGATTCGTTGGACCCTTCGAGGTACTCGAACGTATCGGCACTGTTGCATATCGTTTGCAACTGCCCGGGGAAATGCAAGGGATACACGACGTGTTCCATGTTTCTAATCTGCAAAAATGTTTGACCGATGAATCCTTAGAAATGCCCTTAAAAGACGTTGAAATAAATGAAAATTTAAAATTTGTAGAACTTCTAATTCAAATCGAAGATTCAAAATTAAAGAAATTGAAAAGACGCACATTGAAAATTGTGAAAGTAAAATGGGACTCACGAAGAAGGCCCGAGTATACATGGGAACTCGAATCGGAAATAAAAAAGAAATCCACCCACTAGTTCTCGTAAACAATCTCGAGGATGAGATTTTTTCAAGGTGGGGAGGATGTAACATCACGAAAATTTTGAGCCAAAAATGTCAAGTTTTAAAAGTCAAGGGACCAAATCCGTCAATTTTCAAACTCTAGGGCTAAAATGAAAATTCTGGTTTTCCTGACCCATCGCGATAAGCGATGAATCAGAGGGGACACCCATCGCGTACAACGATAGGGTAGTCTGATACGTTGTGACACGTGTGCCACGTGACACACGGTGGCATCGTCTGCCGCCACGTGTCACCACTTGGCCACACGACCGCCACGTGTCGCCACGTGGCACAACGCCTACCACGTGGTGGGTCTACTGGGTGTCTCAGCTAGCCTACGTCGCGATACGCGACGGGATAGCCAAGGAACCCATCGCGTACCGCGATGGGATCCAACATCAGCTCTATAAATAGCAGGTCCGGGTCTTCACATTTCACACCAAACATCAACTCATTCTCTCTCTCTCTAACCTCTCTCTAGACATTGGGAAACGTGCCCTCGATCCACCTCGAAATCCGTGCCCTGATTCCTCATATTACGTACATATTACCTCGATTTCCATACCATATTCCCGACGTTCCTTTTTAAGAAGTGTTGGTGCCGCGAAGTGCGTGTCGTGAAGAGCTGGCGTCTCGATAAGCGTGCCAAAGAGAAAGTGTTGATCAAGAAAGGTTGGAAAAAAAAGAGATGTCGAAGTGTTGCCCGAGTGTGTAGGGTTAATTAAGCCAAGAGAAGGTAGGCATAATGCCCAAATGAAATAATAATAAAATATTATTAGGCTTAATGCCCTAAGTCAAAATTATACTCGATGTCTCAAAATAAAAAGAAAGCAAATAACAAAGAAAAGAAAAGAAAGAAATATAAATGTATATACATGTGAATATATATATAAATTCTTTGTTATAAAATATTATTGAAGTATAATGGGTATTCTTAAATAATAAAAGAAAAGAATACGTTTCTTAAAGAAGAAGAAACGTAGGTTTTTTTAAATAAACTAAAGGTTTATAAAGATTACTTTTTAACTAAAGGTTTTAAAGTAAAAAAGAGATTTTGAACTAAAGGTTAATCAAGATAAATAAGACTAAAGGTCTTAAGCCAGATCGTGTATCCGATTAACAAAAGTTATACTCGTACTATAGGTGCGAGATAGCAAGGGAAAGACCCGAGGACGGTGTTTGAAGTCGATCCCAAAAAAAAAGGTGAATACGCCCCACTTTTATAAACTTGTTTTCAAACGAGTCAACTTGATTATGTGTAAAACTTTACATGAGACTAAGTGTCTCTAAAAACATTGTAAATGAGAGTATAAGCCTAGCCCTCAGGCTATAGTATACGTTTGTCTGGATCCTTCCATATGTGGTAAAATGCGGTGGGCACATCGCACCACGCTTGGTCACGACCTCCAGCCACGATGGGCCGGACCTAAGTTACGTCCGAGTGAGACTGACCATGTGTATATTTATGATACCTAAGTTATGTCGAAACGCTGCGGTGTTTTGCTGAGGTGACCTAGAGTAGAGACTCGAGTTTATAATGATGTTTTTTTAACTTAATTATTCCTAAGCCAAGATGGGCCGAGGCTTACGTGGTCTCGAGGGGTAATTGAGTTAAAAGAAAATATTTTTAGCGTCAGCATATTCACCAGCATTAGTTGCTGACGTATTTTTAATATTTTGCAGGTAACCAAGATTAGAGCTTGAATAACGAAGGGCTCAAGAAATCCGATGGCTCGGATATTTTTGTTTAAATATTAAATATAATGTTTTTGTAAACTTATAAACAATTAAACCTAAAATGAGACTTTTGTCTTGTCTTTTGTGTTGTAAATATTTATAACTTAAATTCCACATATTTGTATAAGACTTCCGCATTAACCCGCAACTCTGATTTATTTACAAATGTGGTACCAACTATTGATCACACTCCTAGGCCTAAATATGGGGTGTGACAGTGTCCACCGTCGTCGTCTTTTATCATTCCTATTAAGGATCTAGCCCTGTGTCCGCCTACGAGGTAAGACGGTCTGTACAAGTTGCTTATTGATAACAAGAAGAAATCCATGACCTACCTTGATCCCTTGCTGTATATGGCGAGGTTGAGCCAAGTATGTTCGGACCCGTCTACCCGTGTAGCCATGCTCGAGGGTAACCGAGGTCATCTGTCATTGCTTATTTCCTTGTTTTAGTTGCTGCTATATGCCTTTGATTATTAACATTGGGTATTGTTTTATGAAAAGATGAGTCTGAAAGAAATCCTCTATAAGGGCTCCATGAAGACAGTTGAGTTCGTTAGGGTCCCCGTGTCCCCACTCCCAATGACTATTTCTGAGACAAGTGCCCCGATCAGCCCGGCTTCTTTAGACTAATCTGCTCCGGATTCTGTTGTTCGTGTTGAAGATACTCCTATGCGTAAGAACCCCCTTTCAGATGTGTTTGATGCTTCTATGTAGAACAGGTTGAAAAGCTGAAACGCCCCTATATTGGTCAGTCATCTCTCCTCACACCCCTGCTCCCCGGTCTTCCCTTGAGGTCGTTGATTTGGATTCAGAGTTCGCGTTCCTAGTGGTTACCTCAGTTGAAGGCCATCAGGAAACCAGTTCTCCGAAGAGCTGATCCAGACTGATCCTAAAGGAAAACATCCTAAAGTATCCGATTTCTCAACCCAATGATCCCCCTCCTTTAGGTCCCGGGACTGTATTCATCCCAAAATGGAAACTGAGACGTGGGATCTTTCGTGAATACTCCCTAACAAGCTCACGAATTTTTTACAGAAATTCGTCCCTCATGTGGATTATGATCGCATTCAGTCATTGAGTGCGGATACTTTGAGTGAGTGAGTTTGGGACCTACCTCTATCGTGTTTTGGCCTTAGGAGCCACTACACGTCAGGAAGATATCGATGCTGAACGCATCTTTCGTCAGAATCAAGAGGAGATTGTGAACTTGAAGCACACGATTGAGAAGGATAAGCAGAAGATCCAGAACTTGAGTCAAAAGATCGTTTTGGCCGAGGAAAAGAATTTGGAAACGTCCGGCATGGAGGCCGACTTGAAAGCTTCCAAAAGTCAAATCACTCAATTGTCAGCCGACCTTATCGGCAGCCCAAGATTGAGTGGTTGGATTAGAGACTCAATGTGTTGCTGCCTAGGTTTCTCAGGAAAAGTTTCATGATGTTAGTGTTTCCTTATTTATCTTTATACACGTTTACTCATGAGAAAGATGTTTGGTTCGTGATTCTCTTTGTTGATGGAAATTGTGCTATTAGTTGGAAGCTACCCCTAAGCAAGAACAAGCGAAACATGAAGGTTTTAGACCATTCAATGGATTTCTTTTAATTGTTTGCGAGGAGCTGTTTTGTTATAACATGTGAACACACTCATTTTTTTCTCAAAACAAAACTCTTTGTCATTAAATTTGGTTTGCATTACACATATGAATTACAAAAATACTAATCAAGATCGATTGCCATGGCGTAAATGCCCTCTCGGAGAGGTTATTGTGAAATTCTCATGTTCCATCTAGGAAACACGTTGCTTTTGGAGGGTAACAAAATGTTATGTTTTTGCTGTAAAGGCCCCGGTGCCCTACTTGGACATTGGATTTACTCATAAACGCAGTTCTAAATATCATAGTTAATTAAAAATTTTCACGGAATAGATAAATATCAACCATTCATTACATAAGTCTTAAATCAAAACAATAGAAAACATGTCTTTTAGTTCAAACAATACTAACTAAGTCTTCAGATGCCAACTTCTTTATTCATCAGCATGTGTCCCTCTTCAAGCCAGCTGTCTCATCCTACTCACCTGCGTGCATACTAAAAGTCAGCTACGATGAGTGAGTTCTAGTTAATCGGGCAACATATATTCATACACTTACTTTCATATACGCATCCAAAGATACATATTATATACTTTACCTGTTACCTTTCTTTCATACGTTCATACATTCATTCATACATTCTTTCATACCATCGCACTTTCATACTACATACATAACTATATTTACCATATCATATATTAGTAGGGTTTGGTCCCTTTCTTTTCTATCTCAGATATTATTAGGGTCTGGTCCCTTCTGTCTCAGATATTATTAGGGTCTGGTCCCTTCTTTCCATACAGCCATGCATACGTTTCTTTACATACACATTTCATTATATACTTTCGTACATACTCTTAACCTCTTACATATATCATTCATACACATTCACATATTCATATATCTTACACTTACCACTTAAGGTAGGCGTATTAACTATTCACATTGACTATGCACACAGCCCCGAAAACATAACAAGGAAAATGGGGCTAGAAACTCACCTGAACTAGGTCCCTTTCAGATTTAATGGTAACTCATTTCTTTAACTGGGCACGGCTAACTGTATAACAATTACACGTATCAATCAACTATCCATATCTTATTTATAGTTTTATATAACCCTCAACGAATGGG